>NC_133806.1:18350734-18565734 GCF_043250625.1 Sebastes fasciatus
ACCATGCACACAAGCAGGTACATGGGATGCACCGCTACACACACATATGCTACGTAACAGCACAGAAGTAGACATTTTTTTGATCTCTTGTCGTGGATTTTGGGTGTGTTTGCATTATGTGTGTTGACGGAAAGCTACTCTACATTTCCATGTCAATCTGTCCATTGGGTACAGTTTCCTAGCAGGTAACAGTAGGAGTGTGACAACCGCATCATCTCTTACAAGGTGGAACACCTCAACTCGAGGCAGATACTCACACAAGCTGTAGCACTGTATTTATACTTTACATTTCCATTTTATCAGGCTGATATTTTAAGAGAACTTTATTGATCCTGCAAAGGGCAATTTAAGTCACAGCAGCTAACAGCAGCACAAAAAATATAGAGTTTAATATCAAGCATTAAATAGAAATGGAGGTGCTATATACAGTATATATAGACATGGTAAATATGTATCAACCCTTGTGTTTAGTTGACATTGAAAATTGTTTTTGGGATCCACAGACCCAGCTGCTGCATGTGTGATAATAATAATAATAATAATAATAATAATAATAATAATAATAATAATAATAATAATAATAATAATAATAATAATAATTGCAAAGTCAAACATATTTCTTTTCTTTCTCGAGACTTTATGAAAACCCAATATGTAGAAAAGTGCTCATGCGATAAGGTGATAAAGTACAGAAATGACCAAAAAGCATTCCTGTCACACCAAATAAAGACATAATTCATGTGTTAAGTTATGTGGGCTATGCATGAACAAATGTGTTTTCCTTGCTTCACAGACAAAGATGTTTGTTATCCTAGATAGTGATGCTACTCATTTGGTGCCAGTTAGACCTCTCTCAGGCTAGAACCATTACAAACAAACTGTTATAAAACTGCAATAAATTCAAATTTGGGGTCTCTGAGAGCCCAAACAGAAATAAAGGGCCATCTTTAGTTGACTATTAAAAGCAAAGCAATTCTCATATAATTAGTAAAAGTCAGTATCAAGGTGATAAAACAACATTAAGTATGTTTTTTGAGCTGTTAAAGAGGTCCCGGGAGACCAAACAAATCATTAGGGTTAATATTGCATCAGGAATAAAGTGACCCAGTAGAATAACTAGGTTACAATAAATAAATACCAAAATAAAATTGACTGGAGGAATAGAATCGGGTGGATAGATTCTGCAGCCCTGCTGAAAAAAAAAACAATAACCAAAGCAACCTGAATGAAAAATTAAAAATAATAAATGATGACAATCATAACACAGTAGGCTATTTTAATTTTACTGAAACTCCAAGCCCCAAATTTATGATAACTAGTTCAGTGCCCATTCAAAACATCTCTGGTCAGAACAGGCCGATTGCTTTGCCTCCGGTGATACTGGGTGCAGCTTTCTCGACACATAATCGACACTGCGCTCCATTGGGTCCTGAGCAATACACCTGCCATGACATAGTTGCATCACCTAACAATGCAAGAGTATGCGCGTCATTTGGGTGAAAAAAAGCACACTTGAACATTGACTGAGTATACGCTGTTCCCAGCATGCCGTTCAGCGGTGTAACATTTAATAGGGGTCCCGTCTCAATGACACTTCACAGCGTGTACATAACACACTACTAATAAATATGTCCCGTAGATATCAAGAGCTTACACTCGACACTGCACATTTTTTTGGGTACTCAGAAATACAGAAGAAGAAGTCGATCGGATGAATGTCTGAAGAGAAAATCAAAGGACAGACATACAGACATGCATACAGCCAGATAGACAGACAGATAGATAGTAAGACATACAGACAGACATACATACAAACACACAGACAGACAGACAGACAGAGACTCCTTTAATTTTAGTTCAATGGAAGATTCATTTTTCTCAAGTTCAAATTTTAGAGCACTTGCTTTGTATGTATCTGGTACATAAGGGTGCTACTTCGAAATTCACTTTATTCTTCAATTTGTACTTCCTTCAAAAGGAAAATAAAAAATGTGTACCAAATAAAACATGGAGCTATTAGTCATAGCTCAAGTATGATTCTATTATTCCGGTTTGGACAAGATGAGGCCAATGGACCATTAGGAAAAGGCCCGGCAGCAGGTTTCCTCCTGCGTTCTGCCTTCACATCCATTTTCATACGCAACCTCCACTCTGGACTAACAAGCTGAAGGTTCTGCTGATAGCGCGTTCTCCTACAGCTATCTGTTGTCATGCCAAGGCATACACTCACGTACAAAAACATACAGACACGCACTTCCCCGCGTACACACACTCGTCCTCAAACGCAGGCAATCTCTCAACCGAGCCAAGCCACTTCCCACTTCTGAACGCCCACACTGTGCAACATGAAATAAACATTAAATAAGACGGTTCCTTCACTGTCATTGTTCTTTGAAAATGAATCGAAGCAACTGCAGGCCAATGTTAATGCTTTGTTTTAGCCAGCGGCAGGCACATGAAACGAGCTGCATGAGGCACTGAGCTGACAGTAGCCACTGGCACTGTAGGAACACACACACACACACATACGGGCATGCATGCACACACTGCCTACTGAGCAGACAACAGATGAAATTCTAGCTGAAGACAGCTTCCCTGCAGGAGTATTGGCTTTGGAGAATGGAAGCTGATTGCGTTTGCTCTGTCTCCTTTCCTTGTCATCGATTCAGGGATAAACATGTCTGAATGCGGCGCGTTATCAGCATTTACTGCTGATTACAGAAATTGCTCATTACAAGAGAATTACGCTCCCTTTTAAATAAAAGAGCAATCAGCCCATTAGCATGGCCCCTCGCATGCTACCTAAGAATACACCAGCCCTCACTCTAAGGCCCTAGCGGATGTGAATCAACTCTGACTCATCCATAGTTGCCTCAGCCTGAGCACTCCGTAACACATCTAAAGGAATATTGATCGAGGCTTTGACAGACGGATTGAGCTCCACAGCACATAGCTAGACTGGCATGTTGGGGAGTAACACCGCTTCCCGCTGTTGGGGACATGACATCATCTTTGAAGACAAAAGCATCCGCTTTAAAGTGTGTAGCGGAAATATCTCTGCCCTGTGTGCTCAGTGAAAATGGTTCTGTGTGCAATATTTTGTTTGGCTCTAAATATAGCTACAGGTTTCCCTGCAGTGGGAGCTGTTTTTAAGAGAGAACAATAAGCTGGCAGAGTGCAAATGCAAGAGGAAGGAAGAAGAATGCATCTTCATATATTCCATCTATTATACACTCTCCCTCTCTCTCTGTGCCATAGACAGCTACAGCACAACGACTCTGATCTTTTCTTTCCTGGCTCTGGCCGCACTCGTTCATTATGTATGCCTCTCTGCTTGAACATGATTAATATTTCCCATAGAATGAGTTTGGCATCAAAGACCCCTCAAAGCTCCTAACAAACACACCCATGTGATGTCACACACACACACACACACACATCTACAATGTACAAGCACCTACATTGTATGTTTAAGGGACACAAGTGCTGCTCCGTTGGCACACACTTAACGCCGTCCTCGGTGAGCTGACAGTGGGATGTTAAGCATCGAGCGATAATGTAAAAAGACACCCGATTGTGTAAGACTCAGCAGAGATTAACCTGACGACTGTCAGCTCCAGCACAAGATCTGGGTGTGAAAGAGTGAGTGTATAAATAAATCTGATGTCTGAGGGGCTAATCTGATGTGTGCATGCATGTGTGTGTGTGTGTGTGATACATACTGTATGGGTGGATAATAGCGTAACATAATCTAAAAGTGAGAGTGGTGTAATCCTGTTGCAATTTATGCTACAGGATAAATTCAGAAATATATAAAATAAACAACAAATCCCGAGTTTATAAGCCGTGGGTGGATTGCACACCGAGGTATAAAATATACTGGGAAGCGAGAGAGAATGAGACGGGAGATGGGAGGGATAGCGGTGCACGATGCTGCAGCTATTCCCAAACTCCTTAGCCTTCACACAGACAAATAGAAACACACCAACATGCACACACACGCACACACACACCTGCCAAGCATGGATAAAGGAGGGATTAAAGTGTGTCAGAAAAGGAAACCGGAGAGAGAAGCATGAATCATTGTTTCCCTGAGAGGACTGCGATCACCTATGGCTATAGACACATAGTTTCACACAAACACACACTTACAAAAACACACACAAAATGGAGCTAATTGTTATCTTTTTTATGCACTATGATGCGGGTGAAGACCCACCAGTTTGCTCCAACCAAATTAAATCACTCACTACATGCTATGGTGTGTGAGTTTGTTGCATTTGTGCACACGCTACCAGCACATACAATGGTTTAGCTTTTTTTTCCAGCTGAAATCTTTGGCCTTTACGATTCTTCAGGTGGTTATTTTTTCAATGATAAGTGACTTTGTGTTGGTGACGTGTAATTTCAGCATCAGCAAATAAATGCCTTTGGAGCACTCCAGCTGAAGAGCAAGATGCCATTAGATCAGATTGTCTTCTCAAACCAAGCTGTCATGAGTGACAAAGAAGGGCAGAACATGTCTTGACATTTCAGTGGCAACAGCATCATCGTCATTAAATCACTCATGGCACTCATCTCAACTGCGTCTGTAATCTGCTATTCACCAGTTGGGTTGTGTTTGCTCTCACGCTGTGTGCTGGAGAAAAGACGCTTTCTTCCGGGCTGAATGGAGTTAATTGGACATGAGCTCAGGAGGAGAACATCTGCAACATGCTGCTGACTGATGTGTGTGGTTTTGAAAGACAGCTGCCTGCTGAGAGAGCTTCCTAAAAACTAATCTCTCGCTCTCTCTTTTCTTCTACCCTTTGCCCCTCCACATACTTGTTTCTGTCCCTCCTTCTATCATTCATTCCCTGCAGAGGCTGAAGGAACTCAAGCACAGGGAGTTTGCTCGCAACGTGGCCTCAAAATCATGGAAGGACCAGCGTAAACAGGAGAAGGCTCTCAGACGGCTGCACCAGCTAGCACAGCTGCAACAGGAAACCCAGCGGTGAGTGGGAGGAGTGTGTGTTTGTGTCGGTGTGTGTGAGTGTGAGTGTAATGAGACCCGGGGCAGCAGGAGTCCAGAGGGGTTAGAGTACATCACATCCAGTCAACGTTTCTTACAGTTGATGGATGTATCCACAGATGTTAGAGCACCCAGTTGTCCCAGAAAGGCCACAGGTGAAGTAAATATAATATGAAGACACATCCTTGCTGATGCTCTGAGAGCAGATGATTTGTAGGAGGAGGAGGAGGAGGAGGAGGAGGAGATACGAGTTTTAGAGAAGAATGAATAGTTGAAAAAAAAGTTATTTAAACAAAAAATGTAACTAAAATGAGTGAAAAGTTTGAGGATGAAAATTGCCTCAGGGTTTGCATACCTAAAGCAATCAAAACAACGGATAAAAAAACAATACATCACGTAATAATAATCATCTTGATTGCACCTATTCCCGGTGCAATTAAATGTGTTTTCCTATAATCAGGCCATGATATGTGAACGGCATTACTATGACTAACAATATCAAGCCTCGGCTTTTTTTTCTTTGTTTCAATCAACTTTTTTTTTTATTGCATTGTACTCAGCAAACACTGTAAAATTTAACTGTGGAGCCTAATTATCCCTGATGAGGATCAGCAGTGTGAAGCCTATATCTACCTCTGGTTTCCAGTGTCCAGATGCTGACTCACTGTCTCATTGTGAGAGCTTCATTCTGTTGTAGAGGTGTGTGTATGGCAGAAGTTACCACGTGAACCTATCTGCCTGATTTGCTCTTTGAGTTTAGTCTGTTAGAGTGGGATCGGTCTGCATGGCCTGACTTCTCAGGTCTGACCTGGCGTTGCTGCCTGGGTCTTTTTCTTTAGACGACTTCACTCTGTTTCCCAGAGAGTTTATCCTCTCGTCAGCTGCTCGACAGTGCTGTTTTAGTTTACTATCTGAGTCCACTAATCTAAATATCTTAGAGAGGGTACTCTAGGGAGTAGGGCTGTCCCGATTAAAGATTTTCTCTACACAATTGTAGTGGCCAAAAGAGTTCACGATAACGATATTGCAGTATCTAAAATCCATCTTTAACTTTGTTTATTGTGTATTTTGCCTTTTTTACAGCAAAAGAATTACATTCAAAATACAAGTGTAGGGAGGTGGAGAGAGAGTCTGTAACCATACCTGTATATACAATGATTTACATAATATACACACAGCATTCAAAGTTGGCCACACCTCCACAGCTCAACGAGCCGAGAGCGAGAGAGAGAGTAGTGATGGTCGAGCGAGCTATAGAGTGACTGAAGAGCGAGAGCGGCGTTAGTGAGAACAAAGCAGCAAATCGGAGAAATAAAATGTTATTTTCTGATTGTTTCCCTGCGGTTACATTCTAAAACACGCCACTAACTCTGCACAACTCTGCACAACTCTGTGGGAAGGTGCCGAGTTGCCGGATTTTTAATTAATGCAGGCTTAATTTTTGCTGGCTGTGGTTCAGCGCTGCTCTTGTCACAGACACACACTGATCATAGCTGCACTCACAGCACACAGAGGAGCAGGGGGGATCACTGGAACACATGCACATAACACAACCCATTCTCATCCGTGAAATACATATGCTTTGTTTATGGAGACTTCTGCGTCAGTATCAGAAGCAAAGGGGTGTGACAAAGCGGCGATATTTGACCATCTGAACAGGCTGCACACCCTGCACACTGTTATTGGCTGGAGGTTACACCCCCACGTGGGGCCCAAAGGCTGTTTGCAGACGGCCAGAAGCGTCCAGAGTAAAGCAAAATAAGAAGAAAAGAGAAAATACAGGCTGAGGGCAGCAATTTAGACTCATTTTTATTTCGGAGTTTCCCCTCTCCCCTTCAATGGTTTGTGATTTTGTGGTTACCCTTCTGGGGCAAACTTTAAGATTCCCCTGGTCGGCAATTGCATCCCTCTCCCCGTTACCCTGACAATCCTAGTATGGAGCAGTGGGCAGTTACTATACAGCTCCCTTTCTGTGGTTCTTTGTTCCTTTTTCTCAATAACATTCACTAACATATCACTCATTGTATAAATAATAATAATGTAAAAATAAAATAAAATATTAAGAAATATAAAATAAAAATGTATCTATCCATTCATCCATCCATCCATCCTACTCAGGCATATTTTCACGATGGTCTTAGCTTTGCTTTTAAATTAATATACCAATTTTAAGGTGAATTTGATTTAATTTAAATAAGCCAAGCTTAAGTGAAGTCAAGTTTAATTCAACTAAAATCAAGAATATTTCTTTCACTCTCTGTTTCAGAGTTCCAGGAAGGACTTCTGGACTAAGAAGTGCAGTCAGGGCTGTGAGACAGCAGCAAGATAAAGACGTGGACCAAAGAGAGCGCAGCCCTGAGGACAAATCCGAACACTTCAGCCACACCCAGACACCCCCTCCTACGCAACCCAGGACAGCACGTCTCAGCCAGCAGCCAGAAGATCCATGCCAATCTCCCTCCCAGATACCGCCGGCCACTGCTCTAGCAGAGTCCCCACTAACTCCACATCAGGCATCCGATACAGAGCCTCCTGCAGTGTACCCCCAGTCTTGTCTGGGCTTGTGTCCCCAGCTGCCTCTCCCTGGGCGGGGGAGAGTGGGAGGCAGGCTTGGGGTGTCCTTCTGCTTCTCACGCAGGGGGCCCAGGCTGGAGCCTTCCGCCTCCGTCTTCTCGGACCTGGAGGAGGAGGAGAGAGAGAAGAGGGAACAAATGAGGGAGAGGATAAAGGGGATGATGGAAGATATTGACAGGAGAATTGGGGCAGCAGAGGAGGAGAAACACAGTGAGAGTGAAAAGCAAGAGTCCAGATTTGACAGTGTTAGACTAAACGACACGGAGTCAGCCCCCAGAGAGGCTGTCAGAGAAGAAGAGGAGATTGAAAAAAGAGACGCATTGAAAGCACACTCTACTATTTCCACAGCGGCACCTGATAATCAGAGCCATGATTCACTATTCTCGCCATCACAGACCCAGGTGGCCCTATGGGGCACAGCGCTAGCAGGGGCACACATGGACACCGAACACACAGACAGCGAGACGGAGAGAAAGCAAGAAACAGAGGTAGGGAGTGTGTGTGTGCTAGGGAAAGACGGCTCTACCCGTCTGAGGTGGCCTGTCAATTTGCTCATGCTCACCAAGTCTCAACCGCACATCTCCTACAGCTGCAACCCGCTCCGCTTGATCCCACAACAACCAGAACAACTCACAGAGGATCTGCAGGAGATACAACAGAATCAGTTGTGTGCTCTCTCAGATGAATCAGATCCACGTGTGCCAGCTATTCTTACACCTCCCTGTTTACAAAGACAGACAAGACAAGAGCTGAAAGCACACAGGCAGGCAAAAGCCGAGGATAATTTCAAGGCAGAGCAACATATCGATGCGGAGACAGAAGCACACCTGTTCCTGAAGAACGAAAACCTTTCATCGTCAGAAACAAGACCAGAGAGAGGAAGATGCACACTAAGTATGGAGAACTGTGCGAGGACAGCCTCCCATCCATTTGACCCTGCTCATAGTGACAGCTCTGACACAAACTCCCAGAATCCTCTGGGAGGCAGATTAGGGGGTGCGAGAGGGATCAGGGAGAGCGCAGTCATAGCCCTGAGCTGTAAATTAGAGTCTGTCACCCAGCCTGGTACACAGAGGATGTGCATCAGCCCGTCCAGGTGCGAGTGTGGGAGTGAGACAATGTGCGAGTGTGCCAGCGCTCCGCAGCCGTACGTGGGCGTCTCAGAAGTGCCACGCAAAAAGAGGAAAGCCAGCACAAAGAAACACAAGGTGGGAAAGAGGAAGAGGGGCGAGAAGGAGAAAGCTTCAAATAAGCGCCAATCAGCAAGGTGCAAAGTGAGGAGTGTTGTCTCTACAGTCTCCACTGGCAGAGAGAGGAACGGGGAAGCTGGAACGAGCTGGGGGAAGAAAAGGAGGCAAAGGCAGACGGGGGAGACGACGAGGAGGAGGAGGGTGCAGAGAGCAGGGAGCAGCTGTCTCCTGGGGAGATGTGAGGCTGAGCCAGTATCTGTCTCTGTCAGGAGGAGGAGGCCTCACAGGAGCCACAGCGCTGAATCCCAGTCCCAGCCAGACAGAGAGCAGGCAGAGCACTGCAGTGCCTACTCCCAGCTCGCCAGACACACGGCAGACAGGCACAACGAGGGGGAGGGAACGCGAGACGGAGATGCGGCGACTTTTCCCTGGCGGTCTCACTTCTCCTTACACTCCTTCTCACCAGGATGTAACTCAAAGCTGTTTTGGGAAAGGGGTCACCATAGCAACCCCAGGAGTTTCATTGACTGCTGTTACCCTGACAACAGCTGTGGTTGCAGCTCGGCGAGAAAGAGAAAACTCCTCCACAGGGACAGGAAATTCATTCATAGTAAGAGGAAGAGTTCGAGGCACCGTGAAGTCTGGGAGGAGACAGAGAGGGGAAGGAGAACGGGTTGCAGAGACAGGGGCCCGATTTCAGATACTGAACCGTGGGAGTGGATGAGGGGGGGCTGTCCTGAAGGCAGTGAGGAGGGCAGGTCAAGGAGTGGCTGGAGATCGAGAAACAGAGCAGCGGAGTGGGACCGGGTGGCGAGGTTTAGCCCCAGTCCTGGCAGCTGGGGCAGGAGACGCAGACGTCTCAGCACAGAAGATGTCGACTGGGACAGGTGTAGCGTGGACAGATGGACGTGGGGCAGCAGTGACAGCTGGGAAGACCGGGGGACACACAGATCCACGTCGGGCTCCAGGACAGGGGCAGACAGCAGAGACAGCCCGGGCTGTGTGTGGAAATGTGCGGGCACCAGACGCTCGAGCTCGAGACACTTCTCCAGTCCCGAGTGGTGGACAAGTAGGCAGACATTCAGCCCCCAGAGTGTGATCAACACACGGGCCAGCAGATGCCACAGCCCGCGCTCCTGCAGCCCCTGCAGCAGCACCAGCATGTCCGAGCTGAGCTGGGAGTGGAGCAGGAGCAGCACCTGCTCAGGAGTCACGGTGAACGGGTTGGCAGTTAGCTCCACCAGGACGTCCTCAGGAGCTCCGGGACTCTCATCTGAGGCCCCTCTGGAGGTGAAGAAGCAGAGTAACCCCGCGTCTACTTCATCCCCCCTTACCACTTGCTCCTCCTCGCCTCAAAGATCCTCTTTTGCTCCCACAGTCCCGGGCCTCAACACACACCATTGTGACGCAAGCCCTTCTCAACTTAAGGAGCCAAATTTGCAGTCTGACCTTGGCCATGGACCCTCTGCCCTTGTGAACACAAGCAGGTCAGGCGCAACTCTTCCCGGACTATCCCCCAGTAAGCCACAGAAACCAGCCAGGATGTTGCTTCTCCCTCTCATAGGGAAACTACCTGCAATCCAGAGAGAGGCTAGGAGGAAAAAAGGGCTGCTGGAGAAGAGTCAGGAGAAGGAGGGAGAGGAGGAAGAGGAGGCTAGAGGAATGGATCCTGGAGCGCTCGTCAACAGTCAGAAATGTCCCCTGGACACGGTTGAGTCAAACCCCAGCAGCACGCCAAATCTCTGCCCGTCACAGATTAGGACTGATGACAAGCAGACAGGTGGAGAGACGGCTCCGCCAATCAGCTTTACCGCTGAGGAGATGGACAAATATCGCCTCCTGCAAGAGCAGGCGAGAGAGCACATGCAGAAAGTCCTGGAACAGACGCAAGAGAGCGCAGACATCCACAGAAAGACAAACTACACACAACACACGGCACAGACAGAGAGCTGTGGGACTTCAGAGGAACAGTACACAGTTGCACCCATGCACAACTCTTTGCGGCCTCAAACCCAGTCACTTCACACAGACACGATGCAAACACAAGCACAGCACACCCTCCAGGTCAGTCTCCCACTTCCACATGTGACCCCACAGGAGAACTTTACCCATCAACCCATGGCTCTGAGAGTTCCCAACTTGCCCCATCTCTCCAGCCTCCATCATATCATTTTACAACACGCAGCCCTCTCTGTGCCGCCCTCCTCTTCATCCTCTTCCACCTCATCCACCTCCCCTGCCATCCACCCACACCCATCTCAGCTCGCTCACCCCCTGCCCCCTCTCCACCCCTCCCTCCATCACCACCTTCACCTCTCTCCCTTCTCCATATCCTCCCTGTTTCCCTCCATCCTGCTGTCCCATCACCCCTTCCCTCTCCTCCACCAGTCCCCCGCTTTTCACGCGACCCCGCTCGCTCCGCTCTCCCAAGTAGCACTGCAACCCTTGAACGCACAGTCTTTCATGGACAGAGCGTGGCCGGTGAGGTTTCAACAGAAGGCGTTGTGATTTCCAAAGTGCGGCTGCCATGTTTATTAATCTTCCTTGGCAACGTAGACTAGTGAGAGAAACAGAGGGAATTTTTGGTTGGGACAAAAGCCTGCTTTTTGAAATGTGGATGTGTCACTGCTTTTACCAGAATCAACTCCAACTCGTATTCGCATATGCCCTCAAAAACACACACATTCACACACACTCACACACAAACAACCCAACTATTGACTGTTTTCAAATGAAAATGTGTTTCTCCATCTAGCCTCTGCTGTGTTGCAGCAGACATTGAGAAAACAGACTTTGATCCTTTGCTTTTTTTCCATCATTCCTGGAATAAAAGGGAAAGGTGCACCTGCTATTCAAAGACAAGCTGGGCTTGTGTCATCCTCTCTCTTTCCTTCTGAACCACAGACAGACCAGCTGCCTTTTGAAGTATCCTTCATGCCAGGGACGGAGGGACAAGAAAGAGTGATAATACTCTCCCCTTATCTCCATTTCATACAGGTTATCCGAGTTAGAGTGTGACTTTCAACAAACATAAATAACGTTCCTGGGGCATAGCGCTAGGGCATTGTAACCTTGTTGTATACTGTATTTGTGTGTGTGTATAAGATAGAGGTAATTTTGGACTGACACACACACATACACAGTAGGAAGGACAACAACTAATTTCCATATCTGACACATGTAAAGACCTGTTTTGTCTCTATAGTGTAAATATTCTGACAGTGAGTAATAACATTAGAATCATGGGAAACAATAAAACAAAAGGTGGATTTAACCTTGAACACTGGTACGATGCTTATTTCACACTCAATGGCTTCAGCGATACAGACACTTCAACAGCTTTTCACACTCAGATCTTTTTTTTCCCACACAGCATTTAAAAGAAACAGTTGTTGAGACAGCAATGAATGAATCGGATGTGTTACATTAAAACTTGAGTGAGAATAAACGGGCATTAATGCTTTTTCTTATTCTGTCTGATTCATGTCGATCTCATGTTGCAACATGTTCTACTTAAATAATTGATAGTCCTGCTGTGTCATTTACCACATCTCACAGTGAGGCCCAGAATTCCTCAGACTCCTTTAAGAGATCGCAGACCAGTCGCTGCAAACCTTTCTTGCTCGTGACCCCTTAACTTGAAGCAATGTCTACTTGTGACCCCTTGTCACATGTCTATGAACTGTGAGCATGTCAGTTGCAAAGAGATTTTCCCACTGTAGTAAGTTTTAGGTGTCACAGGTGGTAAAACTATACCGTATTTCACAAAAAAAAAGCAAAGATTTGAGAAAATGAAACAAAAAAAACAAAACCGAAACATCATTTTGTGTAACATAATTTAGATTGTCTTATTTCCTACGCTGGTAATCATCTCGCAAGGTTGGAAACCACTATCCTAGAGTGTCTGAAGAAAACATAAAGATGACATTTAATAAGTTTGTCCAACAAGTGTAGCAATTGATAAAAAGTGTGCAAATTAAAGCTAGGGTTGGTAATGTTGAGAAACTAGCAAGAGGATGCTAGATTTGAAAAATGATCCAAACGAAAAACAGAGTCCAGTGATGCCAACTTTTTTCCAATTAACTAGCAGCACTAGCTCCACTAGCTGGTTTTCTTTTTTCTGTCAGAGCATTTGATTTATTGATTGCTGTCGGGATGTAATGAGACCGTAGCTTTAATGTTTAAACTTTCTTTATTCACCATTTCTAAAATAAAGAAGGATCAATCTGAAAATGTTTTTATTGTGTCAGTCAGACTTGGATACTGCCTTTTAAAAAGTACCACATTTTGTTTTAATAGTGTGCTATTAGTCATTTTTATTGCCAAACAGATAAATCATTTTGTAGAAGAATAAGCACATTTCTTTGACCACATTTCACGTCCAGCTTGACCTTTGGATCACTGCTCTGGGGATGCCCGGAGCCCAAAGCCAAGAAATATCCACTCGGCTTCAAAACTCTTATTCTGCACCAGACAGTTGAACTTGGATATTTAATAAAAAATGGAAGAGGTTCCTTACTGCATGTCTTGCCAAAGGTTATGGTGGTTAGTAACTGTTGCTATGCATCCATGCCTGGTGATTGGTGAAGGCGCGGATGTATTAAAGCTGCTTGCCAAACAGTTGATCACTGCAGCGGCCGGCACTCAGGGAACAGAACACAGAAGAGAACAGAGCGGCATCCAGATGGTCTATGGACTTGGACTACCCAGAGTGCTTTGAGAGATTGGATTGATTTGCCCTCCGTGATATCAGTGAACACAGCCCAGCACAAGAGGGGGTGGGTGGAGAGGTACAGCAAGCGCTGACATAAATACAGACACAAAAACAAGACACAAAATGTACACTCCGAGTCCTGAGGTGTTGGCTAGAAATATAAGTCAACCCCATGCAGAGATTCGGTAATTAGAGCACAATTCCTCTTTCTCCTCCTTGTGACCCCTGAGCTGGCTCCGTGTATCTCTGTGTGTACAAATGTGTGAGTTTGTGAGAAACAGAGACAGAGAATCCCTATCTCTCTCCACAGGACAGGAGATCAAACAGACTGTGTGAAATATAGAGCAGCAATAATTAGCAGCTGTTACAGCATCAAACCTCTCTATCTCTACCTCTCTCCCTCTCTCTGACACGCACACACACTATACTGCTCGGTTCTTATCCCGGACTTTAATTTAGAGATATACTCAAATGAGCTGCAACTTCTCAGTCGTCCAATACTGATAATCCTGGAGATGATACAAAATCAACCCACTTTTTTTGCTGCATTTTCTCTACTTTTCGTGAGCATTAAAATCACTCACTAGTGAGTCTAAAGGGGGAAATACACGAGAAGAGTCACAAGCTTAAAAGCAATTATAGAACAACAAAGAATGTTATTTTAAAAGCAAATTCATCCTTGAACACTTGAATAGGGAGTGTTTGGGACCTTCACTATTATAATGCAAAAATTGTAAGTCACACATACACACAGGACTTATCCACACAGGGTTCATGTGGAAATAAGTAATCACAATATCACTGTACTTTCTGTCAGTGACTGATTAAATCATTACCTATAAGCTCTGAGATTCGCCCCCTTGTGTGTTCATGTTTTGCTGTGTGTGTGTGTGTGTGCGTGTGTGCAGGAGTGTGGGTTGATTTATGATGGAGAAGAAGCGGTTTCCTCAGTCAATCGCTCCTTTGAATTAATGAGGTATAAAAACTAAAGCTGGCACTCAGTCAAATACACCAGCAGTCACACTGCTGGGGCAGCAGGACCACTTCTACTGGCACCACATTTGATTGTCAGATTGTGGGTATAGATTGCATTGAGCAGAAAGAGCCCTCACGGCTACTGAGGCGATCCATCGACCCAAATTGCAATGCTGTATAAATGAGACACTTCCCATCTCTTGCTCTCTCCCTTTCTTCCCTTCTTTTTTTTTTGTGGTCTCGCCTCTTACCCTTCTCTTTGATTCAACCAGGTCAGTGGGGCTGTGTTCAGCTCCCCCGGCTGTTCTCTGACTGTGCAGAAGAAAAGGCACCATTACACTTCGTCCTCTCAGTTCCCCTCATTGTAGAGCCTACATATGTTTCTTTTATATGTTTGAATGCTGTACAGCACCGACACTCACAGCACAATGTGCTTCACAGTATTATTATTATCACACCGAGAAAGCCCCTTCCCATACCTTTTCTCGCGCGGTGACATTCATTAAAAGTTTTCTTGAGTCGTGGCAGAGTGTGACACACAGAACCGGGCTGTTCCACTCCAATTTACATCTTTTAACTGAATCTCTGTGCCTCTTAGGAATAAAGATATTATTTCAACTCTTTCAACCGAGCCAACAAATGACATTCAAAAGTTACAAGGGAAAATATAGTTCAAAGGGAGTGGGCCTCTCAACTTTAGAGTGCACTAAAAACTGAATAGGAATGATAGTTTCCATTAGTTGAAGAGTCAGGTGTCTCTTGATCGTATAGCAGGCCTATTCAATATGCGGCCAGTGGCCCAAACCGGCCCTTTAATAAACCTCAAACCGGCCCTTTGATCATTTAGAAATATGAGAAAAGTATTTTTGAAAAATAATAACAATTTCTTCCAATAAGAGTTTTATTCCCGTTCGTCAATGTTACCATTCACGCAGTTGACACTGTTACGGACTGTTAAAAGCAATATCATTGTGCTTTTATTTAAATAACCTGCTATCATAACACCAAGTTTATGGGTGATACATTGTTTGATTATTAGAAGATCATCATTTTATTAGTAGGTTATGTCTTGTCAAGCACAGAAATACTTATTTTGTTAAAAAAGTTTTAACCCAAGCTGTTAAGCAGAGGGGATTTAGGAGAATAAAAAAGATGTTAAATTCAACATTGTGTTTATTAAATCAATAATCTCAGATAGAAAATGTAAAGGTCCGGCCCCTTGGCACTGTGCTGTTTTTCAAATCTGTCTCTTTTAAAAAAAGTAATTTAATAGGCCTGTCTTATAGTATTCAGATGATTTAAGGTTGATGCATCACTTTGTTAACTTTTGTGAGCTTCTGAATTTATATAAAGCAACACTTCAAAGAGTAATCTGTCACCACTGGTGCATCAAGAGACGCTGCTGCTGATGCTGCGGATGCTGCAGGTGCCATATATGGAGCGCTAAGTGGCTTCAGGTTGTTTAGAGCTTTTACATCAAAAGGATATATATTACCGTGTATAATTGTGAGCCATAAAAAGCACCTTTATCCTATAAAACAACATCATTTTTTTTGTTTTATTCTATTCACCTATACTGTAGGCTTAGCTTTGTTGTTGAGGAGAGACCTGTTTGTGTAGGACTTGTATTATGCAGAAGTAACTGTGAATTCCCTTCCACGATGGATTTAAGGATTAGAGGAGGTAGTGGGCTCTGTGATACTCTTAAACTTGGCAGGCGCCCCAAGGACATGACACTGTCAGCACATTGCTTACACTCATCTGCACACACATCCACACGCACGCACGCACATAGAGGTGTAATAGGGTATAATTTAGGAGGCTGTAATAGTGAGATGTGATGCTCGGTTGTAAGACAGCATGGCTAATTCCCCGGTTATGTTATCTCTGAGAGACAGATGTTCCCACCAAAGATTATGTGCACAAACGCAAAACAACACACACACACACACTGTGCGCATGCAGAGATGCATGAACACATTCAATCCCCAGACAATAGAAGCAGCAGGATAGTCTAAAATAGCCTTATTGACAAAAAACACAGATCAATGATGAAGTGGAGTTCATTATGAGTATCAGTAATGGGTTTCTGCAGAACGAATTTGAAAAGCTCAGAAACTTTTCCTCAACAAATATTTCATTTAAAACAATCTAATGAATCGTGTAATGGACGTTGACCTTTTGCCATATTGATTACAGGAAAAACATCGTCCGAATAAGACCTCTGTGAGACAAACCACATCACCTTTTAATGTTCACATTAAAGCTGCCAGGGTTAACCCTTTGCGTCAATCAATCAGCCGCAGAGCTTTCCCCCACGTCAGACGCAATGCATCCATTACCCAGGAAATCCATCCTATACAGGAAATGGTTTCACTGCAGAGGATAAAGGTCGCCTGATTCATGGCTCCTCACAGCGGCTGTCAGGAAAAAACCTTTGGGTCAGATAACCATCACTCCCATTATGTCGTTAATTCACAGCTCGAATGCACGGCCACAGCATAAAGAAAAGGGACGTAGATGAGTGGCATGCAGCTCCTATCTGTCAATCCTCAAGTCAGGGGAGTCGATTTTTTGTCCTTGGTCTTCTTTATCCCGCTTGTCGGAATTTCTGTCACTTAGTATCAGTGAATATTCATTACACCTCCAAACACAGGGTGTCCATGACTCAAAAACATCCAAATAGAGGCTTTGAGAGGTTGAGAAAATAGCTCGAACACCTTGAAGCACATTTGGAGTGCTTGCGCGTGACTTCAAGGAGGACAATTTACACAAATGAACATGTGTGTAAACAGCAGAGCTGCCTCTCAAACGCCTTCCTCCTCCTCCGAGTCCTGATCTCCCTCCTCCTGTTTCCGTTTAGCTGGTTTCAGCTTTAAGTCTCCAGATTCTGATAATTTCCCCCTTAATCCCTTCAGAGGAGCACCCCGCTTAAGTCTCTAATTAAGTCCACGATACACACATACTGTACATCAGCACAGGATAAACAGCACATGCACACACAGCTTGTAGTATTGAGCTATCTGATGCGCGGACAATTGGTGGGTGCCGTGTGTGTATGTGTGTGTGTGTGCATTTCGATGATTGAATCCCAATCAGGATGTTGTTCGGGACGACACATGCATTTTTTTAAGCTGTTAATCCAGGCTTATTCTCATCTCATTATGTCAATTATTAAAAAACACATACTGGCACACACACAAACACACACACACACACAAATACTAATTATGGGTTGGTTTCCCCGGAGACCGAGCACATGCTGCTATGGTCTCCAAAGACAGCTTGACATACAGGTAAAAATCAGCTTAATGTGTGGCATCAACTATGCATGCAATGTAATGCTTTTTGTGTTTATGCATATATTTGTTAATTCATGGACATTTGAAACACAAAAACATTAAAAAAAAAACTCACAGATCTGACTGCGACGCGGCAATGTATTTACACAAGGCTGATTATTTCTGTGCTTTGGCTTTTCAGAGAGCGATTTTCAGCACAGAGCGGAAAAAGAATGCGAGTAAACAGCGAGTGTCCTTTCCCCGTGATTGAATGTGTGTCCTTGTGTGGAAACTGCACTCCCCTTCTCCCAGCGAGGGAAAACATTCCTGCGGTGCTGAGCCTGATGTACAGGTGAGAGAATGGCCAAGGATTTTGAGATCACCCGAGGCTTTGTGTCCACTACGGCCCGCTCATACTGGGTCAGCTCAGAATAACCAGAAAGGGCTGACCGGCGATGTCCACTCACCCCTGGAGTCATTAATCACACGGCACTGCAGATGAGCCGCATGGACACACGGTAACACACACACACACACACACACAAAGGTAGAACCCCACATGCACACGAGAGCCCATTTTAATTATAAAGCCAAATGCTGGATGACAGCTTCGCTCCAGGTAGACAGTCCTCTAGGCCTGCTCTCCTGGTGCATTATCATACATTAAACATCACAGACAGGAATGTTTCTGAACAAAGCCGGGTCCACAAATAACAACACATCATATCACATTAGGCTATCAATATCTGCAGCACACACACACACACACACACACACACACAGTGTCAAATCTGTTAACGTTTCTCCTCCTGAGCTTTATTTAACGCTCCTTAAACACAAACACACACAATCAGATGCTGGTATCTGAACCCCTGTATTCCCAAACAGGTCTGTCAGCCTGCAGCCCGAGTCGCTATCAGGAGCGGGATCTCAGATAACGTTCCCATTTACCGCTTATGAAATTCTTCAAAGGGGCCGTGCAGCAGTGGATGCCTGTGGTGTGTTTGTTAACAGGCATGGAGATATCCTCTGTGGTATATGTGTGTTACAGCATGCGCGCCACATACAGTCCCACTACTAAACGGTATCTGGGGAGAAAATGTCAGTTTATGGAAAAAAATAACAACTCTGACACGCACCAAAAATATATCAGGGCTTGAGAAAACTGTTGTGTCCATCATATAATTTGCAAGGTGCATAGAAACGTATGTACAAACTAGGGCTGTCAAGGTTAATGTGATAACGCTAAATAATAAAGATACTGGCATATGAAACTAGAAAAACCTAAGGAATCCATTGGTACCAACCATGTCGTACTAGCTTGTTGAGAATGAGGCTGAATAACGCTACAGAATTACGCTAAATTTTGGCGAGGAAAAACTGTCCTTGCCATTTTCAAAGGGGTCCCTTGACCTCTGACCTCAAGATATGTGAATGTAAATGGGTTCTATGGGTACCCACGAGTCTCCCCTTTTACAGACATGCCCACTTTATGATAATCACATGCAGTTTGGGGCAAGTCATAGTCAAGTCAGTACACTGACACACTGACAGCTGTTGTTGCCTGTTGGGCTGCAGTTTGCCATGTTATGATTTGAGCATATTTTTATGCTAAATGCAGTACCTGTGAGGGTTTCTGGACAATATTTGTCATTGTTTTGTGTTTTTGATTGATTTCCAGTAATGAATATATACATACATTTGCATAAAGCAGCATATTTGCCCTCTCCCATGTTGATAAGAGTATTAAATACTTGGCAAATCTCCCTTTAAGGTACATTTTGAATAGGTAAAAAATTTGATTAATTTGCAATTAAATATTTTCATCGATTGACAGCCTTAGTACAAACTACGTTTTATTATGTTTGAAAATCTAAATTAAATAGCCAGTCAATCCCAATAGTAATAGACTGTAATGTGGAAAAGTGTATCCACTATTACCACAGTGTAGGTTTTTTAAATTTTCAGTCTTTGGCCTGAACCAATAGTTTGTCATGCTGTGAATGTCTTACATGTTGATTATTTTTTTTTTGCTGTTAGTTCTAAAAAAATGTTCAAACCAATCTTTTCTGCTCCGTGTGTAGCGGTCTACCACTCAGTACAAACTCCTGCTTTTCACCTTACTGAACTCGATTGTGAAAAAATATAAAAGAAAGCAAAAAGCATTGGTCCATTATTGTGTCATTGCATTACACTAACCCGTGCCGTTACACCACATAGCCTTGTCTGAGAATTTTAAAAGGCTGCAATGTGAAAAAAAGAAAGAAGTCAGAGTTTTTCCTTTCTGAGAGGCTTTGTACCAGCCGCTTTGAACCATCTAGCAGCCAGAGAAACCCATGCTGCATAACTTAATGTCAAATTCTCTCTATTGTGTCTTGCCTTGTTGAATCCAATTCAAAAAAATAGGAAAAACCCAAAGCAGGAGAATAAACTGAATAGCATAGAAATTCAAGAATCGCACATGAACTTAGAATATTAGAACCGTTACATGTAAAGATAGCACTGACTGTTTGTTGGCAGACAGTTTTTCTAATAATGCTCACTTCCTGTTGAGATATTTCCCTTTAAAGTAGTCTGGGAGGGAAACACTGCTGCTACCGCTGCTGTTGTATTGAGGAAGAGCTGAAGTAATTAACGTGCAGCTTTTGTGTGATCTTGTGCACATGTGCCCTGTATGTTTGCTTGTAGAAACCAATGCGTGGGTGTGTACGAGGTAAAAGCAGTCAAAAGGTGTTTTGCCTCTGCTGCTGGTAAGAAATAAAGCTCTAAAACTAATTTCTTACTAAGGAGATTACGGGATGCATTACTCTAGTATGCACTTATTTCACCAAAAGCATTAAACAAGTGACGGAAAGAGATTTGAATAGACTGCAGCTTTTAATGCCACTCTTTTTTTGTGCATCTCACTTGATTTCAAATTTGATAAAGTGGTGTGAAAGGATAGCCAGTACAAAAGGCACTTGAGAGAGTGCACCAGAATATTTTAACTAGAGGGAAGCAAGATGGGAAATTACAAGTACAAGCAAAGGGGGCTGTGGTCAGTGTTCCATGGCTGCATTGTCCTCCTCCTCATCACTACAGGGTTCATAGTCTTCATCCAACACGGGGTCTCCCTCCTCTGCCTCCAGCTCTCCTCCCAGCTCGCCCAGCAGCTGCTCCACGTGTTCCAAAATCGGCTGGTCATCACATCGCAGTTTATTGTACAGCTGGGGGAAGAGGGAGAGGGGAAAAAAAGACAAAAAAAGGATGATGCAAGTGTGTAATGGGCAAGTAAGTAGTCTGGAAAAATGGAAATTTTAAATAGAAAGTAGGTTATACACCAGCAGAAATGTTGAGACCGAACATGAATTGCAAAATTATACTGCGGAGGCAAAACACAAAATGAGATACGGCGAGTGAAAAGCTCTCGACTGAAGCTCTTCCATTGTGTCACTGAAGATAACATGTGCATCACCGCAGCATCAGCAAGCAGCAGCTTGGAGTTGAGCAGCCCGGAGGTTTTAAGTCTCCGAGTGCTGGTTAGGCCGCCTGAAATATCCAACAACAGCAGCTACATTCTGTCAGCGACGCAGTCACGCTCACAAAACGCTGGTAAACACTTTTTGTCTTTCATTTGGCAAATCAGCACATTTGATACACCGTTCAGCCGCGCCAGAGACAAAAATACCATTTATCTTCTTTTTGCTGCTGCAACATGCATGGGCACACACACACACACACACACACAGAAATGTATCCCGAAGCACATATGGTTATGTGGCGTACATGTGCGCGCACACGCACGTAATCAAAGTTGTTATCTCAGTGAAATATGCCGTGAAGGAACAAGATAAAAAAAAAAAAAAAAAAAAAGTCCCGTTCTCAAAGCAGCCAGCATATTTATCTCTGTAAAATACTCTGCTTGTGTGTAATTACTGAGCTCAAAAGTGGAGTTGGGTGATAAAACTTACTGGAGCTACCACCAAGGACAGCAAAAGCATAACACTGTGCTTCTAGTGTGTGCATATACAGAGGAAGGGGAACTGATACAGCGATTTATATTTATGCTTTTCTTTCCAGAAATAAAAACTAGAGAGGAAAAAAAAGGAGGGTGAGTGGAGAATGGTTTATAAGATCTAGGAATATTATTCTATTTAGTCTAACACACACACACACACACACACACACACGTATACACACTCCCTTGAGCTCACGGACAATAAGCAGCTGAGTGCCATCATTCTTACTAAAAGTGTAACGAGGCCAGGAGAGTGAAGAAGAGTGTGTGTGACTGCTTTGCCCCAGGACCAGTCTCTAAGCAACAGCAGGTCCTGACAGGAGACACGCAGTCCCATGGGAACTCATTTGGAGTGTAAGAATGTGAAAAGTGTGTGTGTGTTTGTGTGTGTGTATATTTAAGTGGATGCTGTCTCCGCAGGTTGGAGCTCCAGGGAGGTGGAGCGTGACCTAGGTCCAGGCACAGGGTCTGATACCGGAGGGAGAGCTGACCCTCTCAGCCTCCTTAAAGCACCACACACACACACACACACACATACATACAGTGGAAAAAAAACACTGATTTTCATTCTGCCAACGTCACTCTGAAATGCCTGGAGATGTTTATCCACAACAAGCACTCTGAATAAAAGTTTGCTTTACAATAGGCTTGGCTCAATACCCAGAATAATTGTACATTACAGCCTTGGGTACGAGGTGGAGGTTGTCTTTCATATGAGCTGCATACGAGCAATAATGTAAGAAATTCAGTGAACGTGTTCAAAATAAAAAAAAGTACTGTATGTTCTACAATGCTGAATGGTATTTGGAAAATTGTGTTTTCTACGTGGCGATATTTCCTACGAATCAATAGCATAGTGTGTCTGCTGGATGGGTTGTGATTACTCATTGTGATGCTTTCAACTAGCTAAACAAACAGGAGCCATTCTTTACACATTCCGCACGGCAACGCTGCTGAGATCAGCATCGGCGTCCCAAGAAAACACAGGCATTTTCTCATTTACAACAGCCTATGTTTTCTCTTCTCACTTTCACGGCCCAGAGAGCTGCCTGGAGTGGGAGGGAGAGTGTGTGAGCGCGTATGTAATCGTATAACTCTTTCATGGTCCACTTTGCTCTACTTTCAAGCCCCGAGTCACGGCCCAAAGCCCACTTGACCACCGCAAACACACACATGATATTTTACACTTAACACATGAAGGGACACGTCTGTTCTCACGGTGTGCTCGCTATTCTTTTTAGCCACGTTAGCGCCACGGCTCGAGGAACGGCAGCGTCGATCTGTCGGTCGGTCCAGACTGAAATATCCCCAGGACTACTGACTTTGATCCCCTGACTTTCCTCTAGCATCACAGTGAGTTTGACTTTGGTGTTTTAGAGTGAAATATCTATTGGGTATAAAATTAGGGATACAATTAATGATTATTTTCTTTGTCGATTAATCTGACGATTATTTTCTCGATTAATCGATTTCTTGTTTGATCTATAAAATGTCAAAATGGTGAAAAATCTGTGTTTCCAAAAGCCCAAGATGACGTCCTCAAATGTCTTGTTTTGTCTACAACTCAAAGATATTCAGTTTGCTGTCATAGAGGAGTAAAGAAACCAGAAAATATTCACATTTAAGAAGCTGGAATCAGAAAAAATGACTTTTTTTTCTTAAAATTTACTCAAACTGATTATCAAAATAGTTGCCGATTAATTTAATAAATGACAACTAATCGATTAACTGTTGCAGCTCTTTATAAAATAATCAAGAAATAACTATTGGATGGCATTTTACAATGTAGAAATGTTGCTGGAGGATCAATTCTAATGACTTTGATGAGGACATTTTTGTTTTTTATTGAAATATCTCAACAACTATTGGAAGGATTGCCATGACAGAGGTAGGACACGTGGATGTGTCCTTGAGCAAGATACTTAACCCCGAAGGCTACGCCATCGGTGTGTGAATGAGTATTTAGATTAGATCCTGATAGGCAGGTTGGCACCTTGTATGGCAGGCTCAGCCATCAGTGTATGAATGTGTGAATGCTGATATGTAGTGTAAAGTGCTTTGAGTGGTCGGAAGACTAGAAAAGCGCTACATACAGTAACTGCAAGTCCATTTACCAGTAAATTTGATACAGACATTCATGGTGCCCAGAGGATGAATTATAACAACTTCTGTAATTCCTTGACTTTTTTTTGAGCACCATCATCAACTCAAAATTTACCTCGACCACATACCTGCCAAACTAATGACGTTCCCATCAGCCTCAGCTGTAGTTTGCGTCTAGTGCCGAGGCATGGCTGTAGACTCTTAATCTAAGTTCCAAATCACACACTTTTTATTTTTACTTTTAGTACGTACTGCAGCTGCCTTTACATGCTTTAAAAAGAAAAGCATGCTGGCTTGCATACTGCAAAATGTGACCGGATATAGTAGGACATCCTTGTGTTTTTGGCATACTGCATTTGACATACTATGCATTGGGACATACTAAATATTTTTCTGGCATACTAAATAGTATGGTAGTACGGGTATCGGAACGCACAGTTTGTTTTTAGACTTGTTTTTACTCAGATGGGATGTTGAAATGATCATTTTAAGTCTGTTCCTCATACTGGACAAACGGTCAAATGTCATTCATCTCAATAGAATCTAAAATAAACAAGAAAAAGCACAATGCAGCAGCAATGTATTCTGAATTTCTTTACTTTTCAATAAAATCGTTTCAAAAAGTCTTGCCGCTTACTACGCATGTTGTTCAAATTCAATGCCCTTTGCTGCCTTATAAACCGGGAAAACCAATTTGAAACTTGTGATTCTTCTCTGAGTTTCCAAACACAATGTGGCGGCATAAATCAACATGGCAGCATTCATAGCGAAGAATCTCTTACGGAGAAGAGCCGGCGAGTTTGACTCCATGATAATGACAGTAACGGTTCCAATCCTTGGTAGCAGAATTGAATAGGCCTATGGATTTTAATACAAAACAGAATTATGGTCGCTTAAGGTGCACAATGCAGGCTGAATGAGGTCTCACCCTGTTTATGGCCATTATGCTGCAGCCTGCTGGGGCTCTCTGCTTGGTTCAAAGGAGTACAGACTTGAAAAAAGTAAGAAAGAAAGTGAAACTTTAACAATAAATAAGCGCTGATATGAAAAAAAAATCTGAAGTATGCCTTTAATTCATTTTATCTCTACACTTACTTAATTTCTTTGGATACATAGTATAGTGTGGTCCAGCATAGATTATCTGTAAGTGCTATCTTTTGTCCAGTGTGCAGCGGACAAAAGTGTAATAATAAGCACTAATGTACCTTTCATACCTAAATTGATTCTTTCCCCCTCATCTCTTAATAGAAACCTTTTTCTACAGCTCCTATGACAGAATAAAGACAGGCTGATTATGTGGTGAAAGCCTAATCATTCCATCATTGTTCACCTTCTGTTCCACACCTGTGCTTAACTTCCGCTTTCATTTCACCTCTTCTTTCATTTCATTTCCTAATGCCTTTCATTCTCCCGGCTTGTCTCCTGACCATTTTCGCCTCGCGCACTCTGTCTTTGGCTTTTCCTTCGCTCACACTCGTCAACCAACGACCTTCCTGTCAAGGAGATAGTTTCCTCTTCGTACTTTCACATTTTGACACTTGCTCAACCTCCTCTCTCAACTTCACTCTGTATCCCTTCATTAGGAAGAGAGCATTAATTAGATGAATTGTTTTAACACATTTTTCTTCCTCTTAACTTCTGTTTCACTCAGTCATACAAACATACTTCCTCACTGGCAAAGGGTGTGACACTGGCTGAGATTAGACCTTCTTGAGTGTGAACAGGGCATGTCGCTGGAAGTCTCAAGAGGGCTGACCACACAAACACACACACACACACACACACACACACACACACACACACACACACACACACACACACAACTTAACACTTCGGTCCTCCAGTCACATCCTCGGTAGGGAAAGGCATTAAAATTACATGACTAGCACACCTCGGCTTGGACCAACCCTACCCCACAATCCTTGCTCATGGGACACCCTTTCAGCCACATCAAATAGTAAAGCTTTTGACCTCCGTTTGCCCTAGCTGCCTTCGTCTGTGCACACTCGCACACACTCACACACACACATATATATATATATATATAACGCTGTCCTCTGTGCATACACTGCAGATCCTTCTTCAATCGCACCCTATCTGGCCGAGACTCAAATTCCATTTCACGTCCGGTTTACTATTGATTTTACCCTCGCCACTATTCACCAGCTACACCCCCCTGCACCCACACACACACAACCACACACGCCATCCAATCTGTTCCCTTCCTCGCCTCCCCCCCTTTTCATTCTCCCACTCCTGCTCCTCTCCTACACTTCTTTCTCATCCTCTCAACCAACCCGTACCTTCCCCATCATTCCTTTTTATAGTATCTCAGCTGAATGCAGTATGTGTGTGTGTGTGTGTGTGTGTGCGTGCGCATGTGTGTGAGCGTGCGTGAGTATCGATCACAGGAGAGATGAATAATGAAGACATTTCTTAGCAAATAATTAGATATGCAAGTTGGCACATACAACCATAATTAAATATGCGCATCCACATAAGGTGCGCCTACGCGTACCGGCGTGCTTTCTCTCACTGTCTCACGCACACACACACACACTCACACTCACACTCACACTTAGCAAAGTCATAAAGTATGCAGGGAAGTGGACTGGCGCCAAAACAAGCCGTTGGGCTTTGAGGCCTCATTTCCATGTTGGAGTCCATTTTAACTAGCAGACTGACTCATCGTTAATAATTAACACTCACAGTGACGCTCGGGAAACAAAGCTCGGATATAAACAGGGGAGAATCTGGACTACACAACGTACAGATGCACACACATATGAGCCAAAGCGGCGAGATGAGGAATTAAGTGAGCTACGAGGGGAGGGTTGGGGGGTTTCTCTCCACATTTTACCTCACCTTTTCAAGGTCTTCCGAGTATTTTGCTTTCATATTATTCTGCGCCTGTTGCTTCACTCGCTCTACAAAGAAACAGCTTTGCTGTTTACCTGTCACGCTCTGACGCCTCACCCAGTCTTTCACGTTTTTATTCCATTGAATTCTTTCTCTCTGTGCGAAAATGGTTAAGTACTTAATTTCTCAATTTCATTTTTTTTTTATATTTGTTTTTGTTCTTTTCTTTATTAACTCTCACCACAAAACTGGCAGCTGAAATCTATACGTGCCCTGTGCCTTTATTGTCCTCCCCACAGGTTTCATCCATTCTCCCTCTTGGCAGCTCAAAGCCCACCTCGCTCCTGTCTCAGTCGTGGACATCCCCAGTGGATGCTGGTTAGACAGGCCTGTCACTACACTGCTGGCAAGAGAGACAGACGTCAATATATCGCCACTCGGCTGCCCCTACTCATCTGTAGAGGAACACGATGCGGCGGGGGGGAGCAGGAGGGGAAGGTGGGTGGTTGGGTGGGGAGGTGAAAAGGAGAGGAAAGTAGAGAAAAGAATCGTAGGTGGGGCCTGCCATCCTTCAGTCTGTGCTGTCTGATTTACAAGCCTATTGGATTTTAGACTAACATGAATCACGGCCCCATGGAGGCATTGCTCCCTGACAGAGTGACAGAATGAATGAGACACATCACTCCGAGTGTGTGTGTGTGTGTGTGTGTGTGTGTGTGTGTGAGGGAGGATGGGTGAGAGACAGCGGTATGTTTAAACCTCTTTGAGATCGTACTAAAAGACATTTCTGTGGCAACAATGGTAGCTTAGTTAGAATCCTCTCATGGTCAAAGTACTGCATGTCCTCCTTCTCTGACAAGTACTGGTTTTTATGAGCCTCACCTATTGTGACAGTGTACTGGATGGAACTATCTGCACCCACAGTTGCCTTGCACATTGGTGTTAGAAGTATTCAGATCCTTTACTTAAGTAAAAGTACCAATACCTCACTATAAAAATACTCAATAACAAGTAAAATTCCTGCATTCAAAATTTGACTTAAGTAAAAGCACGTAGGTTTTATCAGGATAGTATCACAGCAGAGAACTGGTCCCTGTGAGTGTTATACTATTATGTTATATCATTACATTATTATTAATAAATTCAACTTATATAGCGCTTTTAAAGAACTCAAATACGCTTTAATTATTACTCATGCATTGTTTTAAAGCAGCATTTAACCCTTGTTGTTGGTTGAGGTGGAGCTTAATTATATCATATAGGGCTGCAACTAATGGTTTTTCATTATGGATTAATCTGCTAATTATCTTCTTGATCAATCCAATAATAGTTTGTAAAGCGTAAGACAATAATGAGAATGTCCATCACAATAATCCAGAGTTCAAAGTGACAAATTCAACTGTCTCGTTTTATCCAACCAAATGGTCCAAACCTCAAAATTGTTCAGTTTCCTGCAATTTAAGAAAAATCGTCACATTTGAGAAGGTGAAAACATAAAATGTTTGGCATTTCTGCATAAAAAAATTGCTTCAATAATAAGTCAATTCGATTAACTAGGAACTGTGGATTCACCAGGAACCATAGTAACTAAGAAATATGGCTTTCAGATAGATATAGTGGAGTAAAAAGAATATTTCCCTCTGAAATGTAGTAGAATAGATGTATAAGGGGCTGAAATGGAAATATTTAAGTTAAGTACAAGTGCAACAAATTTGTATTCAGTGAATGTCCTTGGTAACTTTCCACCACTGGCCATGCTCCATTGAATAAATTAATTCAATCGTATTCATATAAGAGATGAACAACAACTATCTGCGTCATCAAAAAGCAGCAATCTTTGGTTTGTGGGCAGATTTTATGGCTTGAATTACCTTCTTAGCGTTGGTCAGGTACGACCTGGCCGCCTCTTCCAACGCCTTCCACTCCTCCGTCTCCTCCTCCGTCACTTCTCTTCCCTCTCTTTCTTGCTGCTCCTTTGCTTTTTCCAACTGGAGGTTGCACACCCAGCCGGAGAGATACCACACCTGGGAGGCAAAGAGAAAGAGAGGCGGGTTGGTGGTGGTGGTGGTGGTGGGGGATTCAGACAGGGAGAAAGCGTTCTTTGTTGCAGTAAGTGAGCTGTGACAAGGGAAATAGATTTGTAACCCTCACGGAGCACGTCTGCATGAAATCCCACAGCCTTCTTTGACAAACAGGTTTCACACATATAACATGGAATCAACAATCCATCACTCACATAATAACTGTCAACCTGATCCGATCCTGACAGACAACACTGTACTCATTTACAAATGCTGCTTGTGCACATACTGTAGCTTCACAATTAATTAAAACCTGACTTGTGACTCCTACCATCTGACACTACCAATTTGTTTTCATAGCAAAAAAAAAATGCAATTACTCTGTTCAAACATATACCAAAACACAATATAATAAAATGAAAAACAGATTCCCTCAGGCGGATATCTTCTCTGCATTTCAAATCTTATCATAATCACAGGTTGTGTTGTGCCTTGTTATTAATTTAGAGGGTGTAGATTTTGTTTAAGATTCTCCTTATTTAACGGTTAGTTATTTTATTCTACAAATAATTCTGCCTAGATAGAAATCGTGGAGGAATAGAAGTACCACAGTCCTGGGGCCTGTCTCAGAAAGCAGGATTAGTGGGCAAACAAGTTCTGGGCAGTATATTGATATTATATCAATATTGTGATACGAGACTAGATATCGTCTAAGATTTTTGATATCGTGATATGGCATAAGTGTTGTCTTTTCCTGGTTTTAAAGGCTGCATTACAGTAAAGTGAAGTCCTTTTCTGAAGTTACCAGACTGTTCTAGCTGTGCTATTATTTGCCTTTTGCTGTTATATCCACATTACTGATGATTATCATTGTGTAAATGTTTAGTGAAAGCACCAATAATCAACCGTACAATATTGTAGCAATATCGATATTGACATATTTGGTAAAAAATAGTGTGATATTTTCTTTTCTCCATATTGCCCAGCCCTAGCCTTGACTGTTTTTTCTGGCTCCATGTTGGTGGCTAATTTTTCAGCGAGGTACATCACCATGGTAACTTCAGCTCCAAACCAAAACCTGCTCCAGAGCAGGTTATGTTCAGGGCATTAAATGCCGACATGCAAAAAACACCTCCCTCCTGAGGAATCAACGACGAATACAAAAATTAAATTTACAATATTTTAAAAGACAATACTACTTAATAAGACACACTCTAGTCTGTGCAATAATCATTTACTGAGAGAGACTTTCTTCAAGCATCATGTAGGTTCAATTGCCACATTTTCATATGAAAATCAATAGTATCATCTTATTTTAAATGCAGAGCTTCAGATCCATCAATATGTCCATCAGTTTTTTACTGATTTACTTTAACAGAATAATCCGATCACTGTGTTGCTCCGGTAGGTTATCGGTCTTTCATTATAACATAGTAGCATATTTGCCACAACTATTAAATTTAACTCACAGAGCGTTTTTCACAGCTCAATGTATTCGCAAATATTTGCTAATAATTCATCATCTTCTGTTACAAACCCTTCGCAAAGATTCTGATGCACATAACTCAATTCAAGAGAGCACCATGTAGACTTTGGTGTTAACTGGCTGATTGACCTTAACTTGGCACCTAATGAAAATATGCAAAGTCAAAACAAAAACTGGCGCATCACTTTGAAATCATCCTGTTGCTCCACGGAGTTCAAACAGTGAGTGGAGACATATTTTTAACTTTTAAATTAGTATGCTGAAACCCACTTAAATGATTTTTTTTCTCCCACATAATTATACATACTCTGTGCTGCTACACTGTGCTCTTCCACCTCTACACAATCACGCTCCAACTCTCGGTGAACTTGGAGGTGTGTGTGCGCCTCTCATCTAAGGCCAAAGATCACCCACCCACTGTTCTTCAAGCACCAAGACACAAATATGTGCTTTATTCATTATTGATTGAGGGCAGAGGCAGTAGGGACCTCCTGCACCTCTGCCAAATCAACCATTTAGCTAACAAACACATCAAGGCATACCACACTGGATTCAGAATTGCCACTAAGCAATGCTGAGTGGGAGGCTACCCCCTGCAGCCATACTTATCGGAACAACTGCAGCGCTGGATAAATGTAGTAATGTTGCCGAACCAGCAGTATGACATTTATATCAGTGAGACATTTTCTGTGAATGCAGAAATGTGTTTCTTGTGTATATTCAGGAGAGGAAGAGTTAAATTGGGTCACTTAAATTCAAAATTGTAACTTCTTCACAAATGAGAAACCACAGCGTTTTCTTCAAAAACAGCTAGAACAAGGCTAGAAAAACCCTTTACAGATGGTCCACTGTGAAATATTTTGTGTATGTGGTTAAAGACGCCGTCCACACTCAAAATTAAGACATGAAAAAAAGTTAGCTAATTAAGAACTTTAGAGAATCCGCTCCACGCTGCCACAACCTCCAGACAGAAGCACACATAATAAAATAGAAACTCTGCGTCTGTCAATCAAATCACTGAGACTATTGTCGTTTCAAAGTGAAGGCACATCTTAGTTCCCATATGGTGCTGCTGAAGGAAGAACAAAAGCATCATGAATCAATTGAATACCTTTGAAACAAGATTTGCAAGGAACTACTGTAGCTCGGTTGTTTGTGCAGACTTAACATTTTATAAGTAAGCCTCCAAACTTTGAGATACGCAAGAGCAAGAAGACGGAGGCGAGAGCTAACAACTTATCTGCTGCACTTAAGAGGGGAAATAAGAAAGGGAGCGAGGCAAAGAAGGGAAGAGAGAGAGTAGTCGAATGTGTCTGTCATACACTTCTGACATCAACGCCAATGTGACTCCGGCAACATAACTGTGGTATGATCTGACAAAACACTTCCTGACCATTAGAGCCGCTGACTGTATGCATGTGTGATTGGCTGCGGGCCCGCTCAAATCGAGTGTCACAGCTGTACGTCTCTGGAGAAAGTTTAAAAGTTCAGCCCCCCGATGACTGCTCTCAATCTGTCAGCTGAGGGGTGTGTGTGGGAGGCTGAGCCTGAGGGGGAGTGGGGGAGAGAAAGAGAGAGAGAGACACTGCCGTGCTCTTCAATCTGACACTCAGTGGCACACCTTCACTTCATCTGCCACTGACGGTGGGGATTTGGAGCACACTGACAGCACATATTTCCTCCTAAAGCACAGAAAATACTACCATTTACGTCACTCTCTAATAAGCATTCAACTTCTCAGTCATACTCTGTGTGTGTGTGTGTGAGCACGCAAGTAATGCAAAAATGTGGGTGTGTGTAGACACTTCTTTGTGCACACACATAAACAGTGGGCAGCAGAAGCATGCGTAGGTTTCTCCTTCCCACTGGGCTGATAAAAGATGTGCCTTCAAGTTGGTTAGATCCAGCAGCGGCTAGTGGCTACTGTATTATAAAATGAAGACTGCCTGCAAGGGGAAAACATAAAAAGACCCCAGAACACAGACCGTAATTAGTTGGGACAGACTAGCAAAATAATCGGACTGAAATAAACCACTGTAGTTTGACCCATTTCTTATTGGGTGTAGGGCTGTCCCCTCTTGGTCAACTAATAGATCGTTTTGCTCTCAGTCGAGTAAGATTTCTTTAGTCAATTAGTCGTTTTTTGATGCTTTTGTCATGCTGAATGACTTATTTCCAAGAAACTTATGAGCACATCTCTGGTCAACAAATGATTTGGAGGTTGCTGTAGCTCAGTGGGAAGAGAAGGTCGTCCTTTAACCACAAGGTTGGCGATTCGATCCCCGGTCCCTACTGTCTGCATGTTGAAGTGTCCTTGAGCGAGACACTGAACCCCGAGTTGCTCCCCAGGCGCTTTACAGCAGCCAACTGCTCCTAAAATGCTTTGGATGGGTTAAATGCAGGGGTCAAATGTTGTGGATGTAGTTGTATGTGTATGACATGTGTAATAAAGTTGAAGTTTTTTGTATTTAAAGTGGTGCTTTTGTGTGATTCTTTGTGGAGAAACTGAGTTTTACAGATCTGTCGATTAAATCAATTAATCGATTAGTCAACTAGAATTGTATGTGGTCGAGGACGGCCCTAGTTGGGTGGGATATTTTGTTTCAGTAAGGGCAAACTGATGAAACTGTGGTAGTGGTTGCTATGAGCTGTACGTTTTTCATGACAATCAAAGAAATATGGAGATTTAAGATTTTAAAGATTTAAAGATTTTTATCTCTATAAGTTGCACCAACCTCATCCACACACCATTTTTCTGTTGCTGTTTCATGGATGTAGTTAGGTAGCTGTGTTCGCTTGTTCATGTTCTTAATCCCTACAAAAGCTCTGATTGGTCGATTGTTTCTACAACCGAGTGCACGACACCACTAGACCAACTGGTACTGCTGAACAAATCAGAGATGTGGGCTGCGATTCAGAGATCTCAGAGAACCAGGTTAGAGACAGACATGATGGAAATACAAAATCCAGTTAAAGCAAAAATTCAAATTTTTGTGTCACATTTTCAGAGGCACAAATCTTCTTCCAGCTAATGAAAAATAAAAAACTGAAAACATGAATATATTGCCCACCACCACATGTTTACTACACAAAAGCATCCGGGCCATCACTTCAATGCTTACCTGGACGACTTCATCATCCTCCTCCAGAAGACCCTCCAACACATCTACTGCCATCTAATGCAGATAGAGAGAGAGAGAGAGAGAGAGAGAGAGAGAGAGAGAGAGAGAGAGAGAGAAGATGGTTAAAAGATTGGAATGAGATTTGAAATGATCTTTAACATCATCATACAAGAAAACAACTTTTTAGGTTTAACAAATTCAGCAGTACACACTCATAGATACAGCCTCAATCCACAGACAAGCACACAAGCACGCACGCACGCACGCACGCACGCACGCTGTTGTTGCACACAGTGTTGTGCCTCTTGCAGGCAGCTCGATCAATCAGAGTGATCAGAGGGTCTGATAAGCGCCTATGAGGTCGGCGTCCCATACACAACATCATCGATACCAACAAGACAACAGACATGGCCGTCGATAGACACACTCACCAGTGCTTATCGCGCAGTCAATAATCACTTGGGCCGCTCTGTTCGATTGCCCCTTTAATCCATTTACAGACATTAACAGTCAATATATTGTTAACCAGAGACCACTCCACAGGACGCCTAATAAACTTAAATATCAGCCTGACCCATCGTCTCTTTCACCTCCCCCCATCCCGACACTTCCCTCTCTCCTTTTGAGGTCTAAAATGAGTTTAATGTAAGGTGACCTTTGCCAGAGAGAATCACTGTCTGGTTCGGTTTCTGTGGGAAGTTTCTATTACAGAAAACAGACCTTGACTAAAGTAGGTTGTGTGTTTGTTTTGCTCTGCCTCTCTCCTTGTGGATTCTGTGGTTGTGGTGTGTGTGCATGTGTGTGTATGTTTGTGTGTGTGTGTGAGAGGCCCAAGGTGATGATATATTGATTTTTGTCAACTTCAGGTTGGAGGCGACTGTTAGCCAATCACCCGTGGTGAAGGGCAAGAATAAAAGACACGCACGTACCTGTGCACGCACTGACACACGGCCGCACACTATAACAAAGCTGCGCGCACAACAGTGAGCACAACAAGCAGCACTTGTTTCTTGTTAAGGCGGTCTTATTAGCTGGAGAGCTTCCTAATTTTTTCCTCCCCTCCCGCTCTTTGGATGTCTCTTCTCTTTTCATTAAGCCTGCGTTGCTTCCGGTGGCGATAAAGAGGTCAGCTGCCTGCGCAGACTGAGGGAGAGTCGGGTTAATTGAGAGAGTATCTCATTAAGAGCGTGCAAATGTGCGTGTCAGGGAGTCGGTTGATTGATTGCTGGACCAATTATCAGCTGAAAACCCATTGTCTTTAATTAATTAATGACTGATTAAAAATACACAAACAAAAACACCTAATCCCAGCTGATGATGAATGGATTCATGCCCAGCGTCAGAATCATCTACTTGACTTTCACTGCATCACACCAATGTGACAGGCAGACACACATGCACACACACACACACACACACAGTAATTCGAGCCAAGCACTAGATAGATAGAAGAGATAGGAGTAAAGATCTGTCTGGGTATTAAACAACCGATAGAACAGGCAGTTTTGGAGCAACAAAAATAGAACAGGAGATATCTGGGAGCCAGGATAAGTGAGCAATGATAACCATTATATCATCTCCGACTGTACTCCCTCTTAACTACACTGGTCAACCCAGGGGCGAGTGATTAAAGATTCAGAGATTCTTAAGCCGCTTCACGCTCTAAACAACAACAAGATTAATATTCGCGTGAAGATAAGGGGAAGAGAGAGGGGGTACTGCGAGGGAAAAAGTGCGAAAATTGGAAGGAAGGGCACAAAAAAAGTATCTCAATAAACAATGCAAAACTGGTCCACGAACAACAACAGTGCACCACGAAGACACACACGGCAAAGACACTACGAACATGTTGTCCTCTTTATTTCAAGACCTGTTAAAGACTTTTTATTTTTTTTAAAAAGCAGCACTCTGGGGAGGAACTCATTTATAATGGCCATTGTGTGCGTGTGCAGTTTGTGCATGTGTGTGTGTGTTTTTATGTGTGTGTGTGTGTGATCTTCAGGCAATTTTGTTTAACAGAATCATTTTACCGGAGCGCGCAGCAGAGACAGGAGAAAGACAAATCACTTTACAAGCGAGGGCAAGCCGTATCTCTAACACACAGGAACTCATACAAACACACACATACACACACACATGCACGCACAAACAGGGATGTCTACACTTAAGCAAATAAATCCCGGGGATGTCAGTGCTAACTGTACTTGCAAGCCACATTGGAAAGTACAAGCTGCTCTCCATCGTGAGCTAAATTTAAGAACAGGAATGTTCAAGGAACAACATGAAAGCAAACAAGAGTGACAACGACAAGGAGAGTAACTAACCATCAGCTGCCGTGACAACTACGCCCAACAGACACCTTAATGGCTGTCAAGGGAGGCCGTCCGTCTGTTTGTCTGTCTGTCTGCTGTGTGGCAAGTGAATTAGTGGCGGTGATGGGTGATGATGATGGTAATATGTGTGTCTGTCTGTTTGACAGCGACGGTGAGAAAACTGTGGTCTCTGAGGGCCGCATTGTTACTACAAAGCACGTTTGCTTTTCCATTAAACAAAAATTTAACATTTCAGTATAATAAAGCATGAATTTAGGGGCCTACAAATAAATATTATTTAATTGTCAAATAATTAGGGCTGTCCTTAACAAAGAAATTTCTTGTCGACTAACACTCGTACAATTAATCGATTAGTTGATTTAAATCGACAGATCTGTAAAACTGAGTTCCTCCACAAAGAATCACACAAAAACACCACTTTAAATCTTGTGTTTACCAGAGATGTGCACAGAAGTTTCTTGGAAATAAGTCATTCAGCATGAAAAAAAGCATAAAAAACACCTAATCGACAAAAGAAATCTTAGTCGACTAAGACCAAAATGACCGATTAGCTGAGTAACCGACTAAGAGGGGGCAGCCCTACAAATAATCTCTTGATTAATTAATTTACTGTTTAGTCTTTGTTATCAAAAGTAAAGAAATTATTGAAAAAACTGATTGTTTAGTCCAAAACCCAAAGATATTCTACTTACAATTACATAAAGCAGAGAAAAGCTGCATATCCTCACAATGGAGCAGACGGGACATGAGAATGGTTGGTGTTCTTGCTTGATGACTTAAACGATTATCAGATATCAAAATAATTAGTGATTGATTGACTAATTGATTATTCGACCAATCATTTCAGCACTGGTTTAGTCTGGAAAATATCAGAAATCACAATTTTCCTACAGCAATGCTTTCAAATTGTTTCTTTTCTCCAACTTAAAACCCCCAAAAAGATATTCAGTTCACAGTGATATGAAACAGAGAAAAGCAGCAAATTCTCCCACATCAGAGGGTGGATCCTGCAAATATTAAGCTTTTTTTATTGGTGATAAATGACAAAAAACAATTAATTTATGAAAACTGTTGTCAATTAAACTTCCATCCAGAAAACATCTTTTATTAACTAGTTGTTTCAGCGCTACAGACAATGATCCCTTTACAGTTGTCTCACTTCTGCTGCTTTCAAGCATCCCTCGTGTGCTTCTACTAAATATCCATTACAGCTATGGAAATCAGAGACAAATTTGGCATGCATTCAAGAGTTTCTCCTCAAAAGCAATCAAAAGAGGAGAAAAAAGACTTTGAAAAGCAATTTTTGGTGACTTCCCCTCCCCCCCCTTCTAAATTAAGTGGCACAGATCCACGTGTTGTTGAGACAGAAGACTGAAGAGAAGAGGAGAAATCGTGAAACGTTTGTTTTCAAGAAACGTTTTTTTTTTTCCAATGCCAATTTATTTACAAAGAGCATGAGACAAGTACATAATACAACGCTTTTACCACCAGTTGGTGTCATTGTTTCCACGCTCTTGACTCTATATTATAAGCGACTCGAGTATCATAAAACAACCACTTTGTCAGCCAAACCCAATTTCATTTTGAACTTTTCATGCGCACTCGGCTTACAAATTGAAAGGAAAACTCGCTTCTGAAAGGATTTTCCTCAAAACCGTAACGGAAGTCAATGCCTTGACAGCATTATAAAAGATGTTTCATCTGGCACTGATACTCTTATATTCTTCATTGCTATTGCAGATGCTGCCCACTGGCGCTGAATTGGTGACCACTTCTATTAATGTCATAAGAATTGAATTGGCTTTAATAAAAAAAACATGAGAAAAAAAGGGCAGAGGTGCTATTTCAGATAGCAAAAGGTCAGATGTTTAATGTGTGAGATCCTTGTTTGGACCATCACCTAGTAAAGTCACAACGATAAGACGCCACCTACCTACCATTGACATGTCTTTGGGTCAAACACCTAAAGGCCATTTTAATGTGATTTAATCTGTCACCACCATGCTCTAACATGATTCCCCCCCCCCCAATAACTATCAAGACATTACCATGCATCTAGATAATTCGGCCAATGCAATCATAAATGCCTAATTTGCTCCAATTCAAACTAATAATGGACTGAATGTACAAACCTAAACTACATTCATCAGACAAAGAATCTCCAACAGAGATAGACAAATGCTTTTTGGCAAAGAACACGGTAGTTCTTCAACCACTTCTGTTATTCTAAAATGAACTATTATTTACTAGAAATAGCCGTATACTCGAAGCAGCTACAGAACACACACAAAAATGCTTTAATGTGTTTTTCTTTGGCATATATATTAATAAATTTTTCAAAGCCTTGGCTCAGTTTGGAAGACCAAACAAAATATTCAATAGGGAAAAAAATACAGGCAAATCGTCGCACTCTGGCACCCCGCTAAGAAGGTAGCCTTCAAACTGATACAGACGGGAAGCAACACAACTTTACACAGGAGTTTAGTTGTGAATAGATTTAAAGTCCACAGGGAGAGATAGTGAGCACAAAAATGAGAGTGTGTGTGTTTGTGTGTGTGTGTGTGTGTGTGTGTGTGTGTGTGTGTGTGTGTGTGTGTGTGTGTGTGTGTGTGTGTGTGTGTGTGTGTGTGTGACAGAGGAAGGAAAGAGAAGAGAGGATGTTACTATCAAATCCGGCTAAGTCCCAGTCTGGGAGAGACGGACAGAAAAACAGCCTGCTTCTACACCACTTCCATCCTTAAGCTCGATTTCCGTCACAAACTTTCACCTAGCCGGTGGATAAAAGCAAATATGACCAACCTTGTGCATGCATAGGTATGTATATATATATATATGTATATATATATATATGCATACGTGTGCATACAGAAAGAAAAAGCACTCAGGATGTGTGCAGTTTGTGTTTCGGGGCTTGATGACACACCAACGGGAGGATGAAGACAAACGACATGTCAGAAACTGTGGACCGAGACGTTGTCATTTTACTGATACACCTGACAGCCCATCTCCCCCCTACACGCACACACACACACATATAACTGCAGATGAGCCATTTGGGCGTGTGTGGGGGGGAAAGGACACTGTTCTCATTTCCTGTCAGTAATAACCATAAACCACTCAACAAGAGTGACTACAAATTAATCACTGGATCACAACAGAAAATAGCTGAACTGCTGTTGGTGTGGCAGTAATCACAGAAAATGACTTGAAGCGTTAATGGCTGTTAGGGGTTTTAGCACCGAACTGAAGGCAGTGAGCCACTAAAATCAAGGCCATTAATACTGGAAATTGATGAGTGATCCAGAAGTGCGCCGTATCACAGATATGGCAGCAATTCATCAGACTAGAGCTGCCTTCCTTTTTTTTTTTTCTCTCCCCTTCTTCACACCCCCCCTCCTACCCCGGTCCCTCTCTGTAAATACCGCTCTTTAATTATTGACACTGAACTCTGGAGGGGATAAAGACCAGGCATGGCCTTCCCACCTTCAGTGCTATTCACTAGAAAGGCCGCCGTCCCATCATGAAACACACACACAGACCAACAACAGCGCACACCCATTTTACCTCGTATTCCTCGGACTCGATGAGCAGTTTGGCCGTGGTGACGCGAGACTCGTACAGAGGGATCTCATTCTGGAGGGAAAAGAAAGACAACGCCGTCACCTCTATGGTGTTTACACAAACAAAGTTCTTCCTTTGTCTGATAACACGAACCAATTTCAAGTTACGAAACATTCTGCAGCTATGTGGCTGTTAATCACAGCGAGAGATGTGGGCAGGCTGAGTTCAGATCAACCTGCTCCTCAAGATAAGAGTCATAACAGTGGTGCCACTGGGATTTTTGTCTCAAATCATCACCCCCAGCCCGTCTTACATCACATTTGCTCAGTATTTGAATGTAAACTCAGGGCGCCGTCATTTAGAAGCCATCCTTACTTTGACACTACAGCCATTCCTTTTTTTCTTTGTCAAATTCCCTGTAGTAATTTGCTGACTTATCCTTTACACACTTTCCTGGTTTTTGCCTTGTGCTTTCATATCCGCTCTGTCTTTACACAGGCGCACACACACACACACACACACACAAAAGCACACTGGTTTGTGAAGTATTTGTTCCATCTTTTATTTTTTATTATCCCTCATTTTATTATCTCTTACTTTTTTATCTCTACTGGTGTCCTTATGTTTGTGCTCGCTGCAAAGCACACTGTGACAATCCCGTTAGTTGAAAGTGCTTTATAAATAAACTGGGATCTGCTGTCAGAGAAACACTAAGCACAGCTCCAACTCACCTGCATGTCTTCGTCTGAGCTGGAAGAAGCTGCACTCTGTTTCTGGGCAGGAAGCCATGATCCAACACTCTTCAACAGGTATTCTTTGCCTTCCTGATGACAGCGAAATGCATATACATGTAAATTAATGAGGTGTATATGTATGACTGTACACCTAAACCCGCTACCGCATATATACTAACAGAAGAAGACACACAAATATGACTAACAAGGGAAAGAGCTTGTTTCACTTTTACAGGCTGGATCCTGAATGCTCTATAGATGTCAACGGTATTTTAATTAATATGAGGTCAATTTTTATTAGTTTTTCTAAATTACTACCAGATTATTGCTAAATAGGCTGTTGCTGGATGTGGGATGCTGTAAAGTGTGACTGGAGCCAGCCTGACCCCCACAGTTTGCAACTAGTATTACAGATCCACTTCAGAAGCTCTTGTTTTTCCTCAGTTTGCTGATGTAAGAGCATGAAGGATAATGTCTGAAGATAGTTTGTTCTTATTTGCTCAGGTTTTGAGATATCCACTGCTGACACATTGCCAATACAAAGCAGTGGTGGTATTTGTGGTGCTCACAGCATTGGGAAAATTATAGACCTTTTCATTGCCATTATGTTGCTAGGGCAACAGCTTTTTGTCAAAGTTTACTTCCTGTCAGCTACTACATTAACAAACATTGCAACGGGAAATACAAAGGGGCCCATTTAGAAGGTTTATGTTGTCATGTTTGAAAAAGAAAAGTGCCTTTCCATTAACAATGCACTGGATAATCCACAGACGTCGCTGTGAACAATTTTGACTACATTCTTCCCCTCTGTATTAAACGGTATCCAGGAAACACTGGAAGGTTATTATGTCTTAAATTTGAAATCCCAGACTCATAGCACATTTTATTCTACAACCTAAGAGAACTGTAAATGGATGAAAATGTGTTTTATTCAACTCAAAGATACATTAGTGACCTGAATAACTCGCAGGTTGCGACGTCTTACCACTTTGAAATTCCTTGCAAGAACAAAAATGGGACACATTCTTAAGAACGCTCCACATTTGGTTCTCGGGAGAAAGGATTTGCCTTGACTGTTTGTCTGTCTTTAATAACAGTTGGGTAAAGCAGCAATACCTTTAATTATGTCTTGAAAATGAAATATTTTAGTCAAAATAGAGAAAACATAATTAAGACATTCTTTTAAGCTCATTGTCAGATGCTTCATCCTGCAGAGCTCTTGTGGCATATTTTCGAAATTGAGTCCAATAGGCTACATTCTCTCATTTATCAGATGACTATATGACCTCAACGATCTGCCCAGTAATTAACATTCCTATCGGCATGACCCGTCTGTGTGTGTGCGTGTTAATGCGAGTGTCCATCTGCTGATTAATGACATACAATTCAATTTGCTCGGAATAATTAACTCAGCAGATTCCCGCTTTAATGTGGCGATAACTCATCCCGAGTGTGCGTGCGTGTGTATATATGCGTGTGTGGACTGACCTGGTTTCTCTCTGTACTGAACAGGTAACTTGCCATGAGCTGTAGAGCCTCAGGGTTGTCATGGTGATACTGTAATGCTCTCTCAATGAACTCTTTGCACTTGTCTGCAGCTCCCTCTTCCATGCTATGTGCACACACACACAGACACATACACACAGAGAAAGACAAATCTCAACTCATTACTACATCAGTAACATGAAATGGGGTTATGAGTGTCAAGAGAGAGACTCTGTGGGCTCTAGTACCAGAGGTCTGTTAGGTAAATCTCGGCCATGGAGCAGTAGGCTACAGAAACATCCTTCGCTGTGGGTAGCTCGGCGTCCTTATCTGGTGGGGCAGCAGCTCCGGCCTGAGCCTCCTTAAAGAGCAGAGGGCAGATGTCTTGAAAAGGTGTCAAAAGTTTTATTAAAAATAATAAATTAAAAGATAGTGAGCATAGCATGCACATTTCTTTTATTACCAAATAAGTTATCAGTTAAAGGAAAACACTGCACAACTTCCCTGTAATCCCAGACACACATATCATAGTAGAAAAAGCACAGGTGTAAATAATAAAATTGATGATGGCTGAATTCCATTTAGCTGCTTCGGTTTCGGTGTCCATGCTGGCTCACTGTCACGGCTTACTGGGACACTTGAATAGAATGGAGCCATTGTTAATGTTATTAGTAACAGCTGTGCTTTCCCTCCTATGACAAGTCAAAATGTCTGCGGTGAGAAAGGGCCTATGAAGATTTGAATTATACAGAATAGCTCACAGCTTTTCCTCGTTACACTTTATAATATGCTATGAAAATAATAAAGAGACTGTCGAGTCAAACATTTTTACGCTATGAGAAACGTTATATAAATTGACACTAATCATAAACATGAAATAATGTAGGCTAGACAATTTGTGAATTCAATTGGAAAAGAACAAGACATTTTTTAGATGAATGTAACACCTTAAAGCTGAGCCATTATTAATAATAAATCTCTGGATGTTTACTTAAATAACTAAAGGCACAAATGTCTTAGATAACTTGGGCAAATTCCAATTTCTATTAGTGAACAGGGACAACAAGAAAGTGGCCAAAATCAAAAGGAATGTTATGAAAATTCCTCTGGACACATCAGTCCTTTTGAAGGTGCTCAAAATTCAAATGACTCCAAACCCTATTTTGATAATTATTGGATGTTCTGACGATTTAAGTCCCCAGCAACAACTCCTGTCATATGGCATACGTAATGCAAAGAAACACCATCACTCAAACGATGGCTGACCACATTAACGGACACTTTGGAAAGGATCAGATATGTCCTCAAGGACAAGTCTAAAGAATTAAACACCACTCATAGGGAGGAAAAGGCTTTAGGGTTTCTTTTTTTTAGGACGTGTTGTGTTCTATGACATTGCTGTATGCGACTTATATGATGGTGCTTCAAAATAAAAAACAAAACATTTGAAACAAGGAGCTCAGAGAATTGCCTAAGGACTTTTGTTTTACATTCTCAGTATAAAATAGAGGTTGTTGTGGGTTGGTGAATTAAATGTTACAAGGTATTTTCTAATTACTTGCAATTCATATGTCATAAGTAAAATTTTTAAGACATAAAGTAATGAATAATGAGTGACGGTAACACTACAGGTAACCATAATAACTGAGCATATCCACTACCATGTGATACATTTATTGACATTCAGTTGAACTGACACTGCTCAATAGATCTCTGTCATGACAAAGTGAAATGTATGCATGCAATATATAGATAGATAATAATTATTTCATATATTGTTCAACAGCACCCTCTTGTGAAGATAAATACCACTACACTAGCATTAAGCCTTTGGTGCATTGGCATTTATCCCTAGTTGATGTAGAGGATGTCAAAATCTCCTTCTACCACCTACGCGGCTGTGGCTCAGAGGGTAGAGCAGGTCGTCCACCAATCGGAAGGTTGGTGGTTCGATCCCCGGCTGCTCCGGGTCACATGTCGATGTGTCCTTGAGCAAGACACTTAACCCCAAACTGATCCCGAAGGCATAGCCATCGGTGTGTGAATGAGTATTTAGATTAGATCCTCATGTGCAAAGTTTGCACCTCAGCCTCTGCCATCAGTGTATGAATGTGTGTGTGAATGCTGACATGTAGTGTAAAGTGCGTTGAGTGGTCGGAAGACTAGAAAAGCGCTATATAAATGCAGGTCCATTTACCATTTACGCAACATTGCCAAAGTCCGAGCTGCCGAGCTCATCCACGCCTTCATCTCCTCCCGCCTCGACTACTGCAACTCTCTCCTCTACGGCATCAGCACCACCTCCATCAATAAACTCCAACTGGTCCAGAACGCAGCTGCCCGACTCCTAACTCACACCAAATCATGGCATCACATCACCCCAGTCCTCAAAGACCTCCACTGGCTCCCTGTTTCCCACCGGATCACCTTCAAAATCCTGACCCTCACCTACAAAGCCCTCCACCAACTTGCTCCCCCCTACCTCTCTGACATCCTCTCCCACTACCAACCCCAACGGTCCCTCAGATCCACCTCAGCTGGTCTACTTTCCACCCCCAAGTCCAACCTCCGCAGCATTGGGGACAGAGCATTCTCCAGGGGGGGCAGCTCCCAAGCTTTGGAACTCCCTCCCACAACACATTAGAGATTCTGATTCCCTCACCCTATTTCAGTCCCACCTCAAGACCCATCTCTTCTACTCTGCCTACTCCTAGCCCCACCCCCTCTTACCCATTTGTCCATGTGTATGTATGAGAGTGCGCCTGTGTGTGTCGTTTCTCTGCTGTTTGTCTCACACCGTTTCGCTATATAAGTCAAATTTATTATTATTGTTATTATTATTATCATCATTATTATTATAAACCAGAGGGAATGTGAGTGTGTATGGACGTGCACTCACTGTGGTCTGTCCTTGTTTTTCCAATGCAGACAGCAGGACTTGTATTCCCTTAGTGTAGTAGTCCACACCCTCCTGGCCTGTGTGGATTTGTCCCAGGTACATGTACTTACTGTGGCCTACATCTGGACTCAGCTCCACTGCACGCAGAAAAGCTTAGAGATAATCGGTCAAGGAGGCTCACTCCACTCAAACAGCATGGAAATATAACAGTGTTTAAATGAAAATGACTGCATTACTGACATGCACACAACAAGAAAGAATAAACCTGCATAAAAGGATATTCCCTTAGCTTTTTGTGTGTCTCCTAGTTCAGAGCAGATGTGTCCCTGCATGTCTAGAGCTTGCAGGTTGGTGGGCTCCACATCCAGGGCTCGTTGACAGAAAAGGCCAGCCATCTCAAAGTCAAAACTGTCCATGTTTTCCTCTGTCTGTACAACACATGATCACATATAACAAACAAGTAGTAGATGATCAGAATTTTAAAAAAAAAATACATTTGGAAATGGGTCATGTCTTTGTTGTGGATATGTTGTCACTGTCACCTTTTCTAGAAGCTGTTGCACAGAGTACTTCTCAGCTGTCTTCTTCTTGGCTCTTTCATGTACTCTTTGTTTCATCCTTTCTTGAGGTGACAATCCAACAAATCCTTCATCTGCTGTAAATAAATAAGTGGAGAGTTAGGTTTGTCTCATTTGGTCTCATAAAGAGTTAAAAATCAAAGCATAACAGGTTAATTTCGACTAGCTGCTGTCTAAGAGGTTGACTACTGTATTGCAATAACAAGCAAAATGTTGAATATAATGATCAAAATTACTGTTTGGGCGAGTGTCTTTCCTCTTCGGCTTGCTTTTCTTTTTGCCCTTTGCCTGTCCTCCCATACTGGTGAAAAATACGTCTTATATGATCACTATTTCTGTCTTCAAAACAGACTTTTTGTGCGTGTGGGACTCTTCACACACGCTGGGAGTAAAGGAGTGCACTGCGCATGCGCAAAGCAGTGAGTGCTACGGAGAGAGGTAGTGGACAAAACGCGAACTCGCTACAATTACCTTTTTTTTTAACACGGTAGCGCAGAAAAGAGGACATTTATTATAAAGTCCGACATTGTTAGAGAGTGCGTTTTTTAAATATGCTTTAACACTGAAGTAATCTTAAACTTCTACAATTCAAATTATCTTTCTAAAAAGGCGCCGGTTACTTTTAACGTGGGCTTTAAAGGTCCCATATTATGCTCATTTTCAGGTTCATACTTTTTTTTTGTGTTTCTACTAGAACATATTTACATGCTTTAATGTTAAAAAAAAACATTATTATCCTCATACTGTCGCCCTGAATATGCCTGTATTTACCCTATATCTTAAACGCTCCGTTTTAGAACATTTCAACGGAATTGCAATGGTATTGCAACAGGATTACAACAGGATTGCGTTGCTATACAACAGCTTTGGTCCATGTGTACTTCCTGTCAGCTGATGACATTCACATGCAATGCAACCAGGAAATAAACTGGGACACATTTAGAATGTTATGCTTAAAACTGGGTAAAGGGTCTAAATATTATATATTAGTGACATCACAAATGTACAGAAATTTTGACAGCTTGTTTCAAATGCAGAGTTAATGAATACGGGCTGTGTGTATTTCCCTGTGGATTGAGCATTTCGATACTTTCACAGTATTTATAAAGGACTTAAACCTGCTTTATAATAAAAAAACATAAAAATATCCCTTTTTTCAGGAAGTCCCTGAGGGTCATCAAGGACACGACACACCCCCACAACAGCCTATTCTCCCTCCTGCCCTCTGGTAGAAGATACAGGACCCCCAGGACTCACACAAGCAGACTGAGGAATAGTTTCTTCCCCCAGGCCATCAGACTTTTAAATCTATAATTAATTCGACACATTCTTACACAAAAATATTTCTTATACTGTATATACTGTATATATTCTTAATACATATGTTCTTAATATGCCTGTATATGTTCTTAATATGCCCTTGTATAAAGTATTTCCTTTTATAATTGTAATGTAAATGTAAATGTAATGTAAATGTAAATGTAAATGTAATATAATTTATTATTTAATGGAGCTTCCCAGCGAAAAGTATTTCACACGTTTGTACCTGTACAACCGGCGTGACAATAAACATCTTGAATCTTGAATCTTGAATCTTGAATCTTTTTTATAATAAGTCCCCATTAAATGATTAAACGCATTCTTTGTTTGTGGGCGGGTGCTCGATATGATTGACAGGCCTGTAGACCAATGAGATGACGCCTTGAAGCTGTACCCCCTGACGCATCTGGAACTTCCTGGATTTAAACCAATGGGCAGTTACGTCAAGTTACGTCAAATTACGTCAAGTCACGTTTTTTTTTTTACAATTCTGTTGTAAATAAACGAATGACAGAGACGTTGCTGATAAATTGCTACCAAACATATAGCATCAACACGGAATCCCATTACTCGACTGTGTATTAAGGTAATTAAACTTTGACGTTATACAGCTAATAACAAGCAGTGTGTTTTTATACAGCAGCTATCGCCGTCGCTGTAGAAGTAATTGAATGACAAAGCAGAGAAAGATTAGCTGCTAGTAGTGATGCTAATGCTAACTGCTGACATCACCAAGGCAACCCTCTTAAAGCTCTTAAACCTCAACGCCTGACTCCTTTATTTATATATAACCACCACAGACAGAAGCTAACGTTATCCTGCCCTCAGTACTTATTGCTAACCATTTGACGTTAACGTAACTTAGCATTCTCGCTTGTTAATAATACGAGCGAGTAGGCTGCATAGCATTACACTGATGTATAGATTAGCTATATCACCCCATTAGATATGCAATTAAGTTATCTATAATAACAATTGTGCTCCCTTATAGATAGGAACATTAGGCAAGGCAGCTTTATTTGTAAAGCACATTTCAGCAACAGAGCACTTCAAAGTGCTTTACATAAACATTCAATAACATTGAGACAAAGTGCAAAAGAACATTAAGACATAATTAAAACAGTTATAAAAACATTAAAGATACAAAATAAAAACTATGATAGAAGCTAAAATAGTGTATAACATAGAATATAATACAATAGAAAGCTTTATTGTCATCGTATTAAATACAACGAGATTCACAGTTGCCACTTCTGGTCAGTGCTTTAAAACAAATACTTGACAAGTGTAAACGAGGCAGATAAAACCTACAACAGGTAAAATACACACAGTTATAAAACAGGTAAAGTAGATGTAATAAATACATTTAAACAGAGGTGTTACACTAGAGTTATAAAATATAAAAATAGATGTAATGTAAACTGAGAGGTAATTGCACTTGTAAAATAGGTAGGGTAGATGTAATAAATAAAATGTAAACAAAGGTAGTTGCACTTGAGGTGTATGTTGCATCAAGGATGTATTGCACAGACAAATGTATTTCACATTCAGCGTATTGTGTATAACACACAAGAGTAAAAGCTCTAGTGCAGTATATAAGATCATTATCTGGTTTAATAAAAGGCAGCAGCAGCAAACAGGAACGTTTTAAGCTTTGATTTAAAAGAAGTCAGAGTTGAAGCGGTCCTGCAGGTTTCTGGGAGCTTGTTCCAAATATTTGGTGCATAAAAACTGAAAGCTGCTTCTACATGTTTAGTTCTGACTCTGGGGGACACTAAGCAGACCTGATCCAGATGACCTGAGAGGTCTGGATGGTTCATAACATAGCAGAAGATCAGAAATGTGTTTTGGCCCTAAACCATTTAGTGCTTTGTAAACCAGAGGCAGTATTTTGAAATCAGTCGATTAATTAATCAATTAGTTAATGCTTCTGTCCCATTACTTTGCAGATTGGTGTGGCTACGTTGATGTCATTCCTACCCGCCAGTTTGCTGCCTGCCACTAGAGTCAGACTGTGTCGTGCAACACAGGTAGCTTGTGGCCAATGCCACAGGCTCAACCTGCCGAGAGAAGTGGACTATCAGCCTCGGAAAGAGCTACCAAGTTGGCCTCAACAGACCTCCCTTGTCCCCTTGTGGCTTTTTCAACTAAAGAGGGAGTACCTGTGAACTCACCAGCAGTAAACATTGTCATGTCGGAGTTAAATAAAGAGGTGGTGGATTTGGTTTGGGGGAGACCCTCTAGTGGAGGAGTGTCTGCCTCCATCTTCCGTAGATGGACCCAAGGTATGATGCTTTGTCTCAGTATGATGATATGAATGAAAGTGTTTTTGCAGAGCAGGGAATACAATAAAATGCAGGGTTGTTCACCCTTGTGTTATGGAGAGCTAAGTGTATCCAGCTTTTAAGTCTAACCAAAAGTCTACAACAGTAAATTTTTTTGTTAAGTCCTCCTCTCTATCTTAAAGTCAGATAAGCCGTAAATTACCCCGCTGTTGTGTATGTTTGCTCTGTGGCCTATGATGTCAGCATGCATGCACTTGTGGCTTTCTTATTTGTGCAGGGTGAAAGTGTCTAAAAAAAAAACACACACCTTATTACTGTGAGCATTTTCAAAGTTGTCTTGCACATGTCTTTATCACAGGATTCGTTTTTTGTGAGAATGAGCAAACCGCACTGGAGCAGTTTGAAGGAGGCCCGTGTGCTGTCCTTGCACCTGTCCAGGTATGGTCTAGGTCAACATCCTTACACTATTATCAGGGCCCAGTCTCAATTTCCAACATATTCCCTAAGTATTGAGCCCTCACACACCTCATACATGCTCAGCGGATGGTGGTACTTAAGAGATTGTATTGTGAAGAATGAGACAATTTAGTCTGCAACATTGAACCAGCTTTTACACCTGGCAGACTGACTTGGAATGTGCTTTCAATGGTTGATCATATGAATTTATTATTGAGATCTTTCTTTAACGCAACTTGCGCTTTTTAGGTTGTAGAGGGCTTAGGTTTAAAGCAAGAGTAAAGCATCATATGAAACTAGAAAACCTAAAGAATCCATTGATACTAACCATGATCATGACCATCATACTAGCTTGTCGTGAAGGAGGCTAAATAATGCTCAAAACTTACGTTAAATTGTGGTGAGAGAAAATTGGCATGGCCATTTTCGCCTCAAGATATGTGAATGAAAATGGATTCTATGGGTACCTACGAGTCTCCTTTACAGACATTCCCACTTTATGATAATCCAACGCAGTTTTGGGAAAGTTATAGTCAACTCAGCACACTGACAGCTGTTGTTGCCTGTTGGGCTGCAGTTTGCCACTTTATGATTTGAGCAATTTTTTTATGCTAAATGCAGTACCTCTGAGGGTTTCCGGGACAATATTTGTCATTGTTTTGTGGACAAACAATACTAAGCAAATGTAGCATATTGCACCATGGAATATTTTCTTGCAAATCTTTTAGATTGAGTTTGTGTTTCTTTACAGGCTTTCCTCTTAAAGAACATTCTCTTCAACAGAGAAAGTTCCAACTGGAGACAAATGACAGGTAGACAGAAAAATCCAAACCATTGTTTTTTTATCTATTGCTTTATGTAGCTGCATGGCTTGTTAAATCACGCATCTTTTATGTTTGCGTCTGTTAGAGGAGGAGCAGAAAGCAGCACTGTGTTCCACACTGAGTGAAATCCTGGAGTCTGCCTGCTCCAGCCCCTCCACGGGGTTCTGCCTGGTGACCTGGGCCAAGGGACAAAGCCCACATACTAGCACACACACTAACACACAGACACAGTCACAGTCGCAAACACAGGATATGCCAGCACCAGAGAGCAGCCAGACGCCACAGGAGCAGCAACCCAGTGAGTCCTACGTCTGTCACATTCAAAATAACAAACATGAAGGCTCACTTGTTCGCCTAGGCCTCGTCTTTACTATTAATGATAAAAACAGCAACTTTAATGATGAACTATTTGACCGTGTGTCATTTTTTATCTGTGCCATGCTCTGATACTACCGTGTATGTGTGCTTTTTTGTGCCTAGCTGCTTTGGCTGCCGAGGACCTTGGCTTTGAACGATTTCACAGTGTTCTCCAGTAAGTGACGCTTAATATTGTCCCCGCAGATAACACCTTGTATCTTTATACTCATGACTGTCTCATCCTCAAAGCCGATAATCTCAACATTAAATAATACTGCGAGTTTCTGGAAAGGATTAAGACCTCACAGATCCTCGTTTTACAATTGCCAATATGCAGTACTGGGATAGAGAACTACATATTTCTCAGAAGATGGTATCTGCGGAGGGGAGGGGAGGGGCGGTATTGGATTCATCTAGTCCGCAAGAATTGGCTTTCACAATGAATTGGCTATTTCACTCTGCTCAGAATTTGCTGACTCAGCACTTTCACTGATTGCCGAGTAAACAAAAAAAAAACTACCTCTCACTACCCTTCTTACACGCATACTGTCTGTCACACACGCACAAACTAAGTGTATGCAAGGCTGCGTTTGCCAGAGCAATATTGATATTTCATCACACAGCACACTGGCAGCTGAGACCATAGTCAGCAAAAAGCTGTGCTGACTCACAGTGAAGAAGTGCATGCTAACTAAGACCGACAACTCCACTAGCAAGCTTTCCAGGGTGCAGTGAAAGAGGGTAGTGGCTTCAAATAGACAAGATCAGATTTTTCTTTTGCCCTCTGATGCATTTAATTGATTTCTGCCCCATTGTGAAAGTTATCTTTTCCAACCTGGCATGACGAATACAATTAATACATCAGTCTCATTGATCCTAAAACCCAACAAATCTTCCGTCTTTCGATTGTTTCATAAATCAACCTGACTTTTGTTCCCTTCCTGCAGTAAGCGGACTGTAATGTCAGTGTCTGGTCTCAGAGAGGAGGTGTTGTCTCTCTACCACACCTGGAGGGGGTGCTGTGGAGTCTTGCTTTTCCTCTACTCTGTCATCCTCACTAAGGTAAAATGAAGAAATAGCTAAATAGAGAGAGTTGGATAGAAATATTGGATACTGATTGGTAATGTTGTCTCTGGTGGCATAATTATTAAGTCATTTAAATGAGGTGATAATCAAATAATTTATCATTTTTAAAACCTGAAACACGTAATAAGATTTTTCCTTTTATTAATGAGTTTTTAAGTCATTTTCCTGAATGTTGCATCAATGTTCAAACACATGAAAATTAAATGCAGTCTTATCTCTTCTGTGCAGGGCATAGAGAATATAAGAAATGAGATCCAGGACACATTGGAGCCTCTCATAGACCCTGTGCATGGCCATGGCAGGTATAAAAACACCTCTCTTCATCAACTGTCCTCATCAGTTAGACTCACACAGAAAGTTATACATCATTGCAAGGTCCTTTTTTGTGTGGTTATGTTGTGTTGGATATCTTATGTTTCCTCTCAAAGTATTGATGTCTCCTTTCTTATCTATCTCTTCAGTCAGAGCCTGGTGAACCTCCTTGTAACTGGCCACGCTGTCTCTAACGTCTGGGACGGCGACAGGGAGTGCTCTGGCATGAGTAAGGCTTCCAAGAAGTTACCGCATACCCACACAGACACGCCATATTCACACAAACAGACACACGCACACGCATCACACTCACAGAACTCAAGTTTTGTGGCCCCAGATTTAAACCATATCCACCAGAGGGCAATAATTCTTACATCCCACAGCAATGCACAACAGGCACAAATTAATGCCAGTTTGACGCAATTTAACTAATCCTCATTTTGTTGCTGTTTTTTTTCTCCCTGTCTTGGTAGAACTGCACGGTATTCATAAACAGGCATCGGTTGGCTTCCTAACGCTTATGGAATCCCTACGCTACTGCAAGGTACAGACATAAACAGGTTCCCGAAATATTATGCAAAAATATAAGAAAATTCTTCAAAGGTTGTTCATGGCAAATATGTAGAAGATTTGTTGATTATTATTTTCTAAGACTCCCTTTGGATTGAGATGGACACCCACTGTATATGCTGAGAGAGTGCTAGGAATACAAAAAAAACACACGAATGTTCACTGTTACTTGTGGGACATATCCGACGTGTGAACACAAACCACAGTGAGAGCTCCCATGTGAAAATATGTGTTTGGACAGATCAGTCCCAACAGACTTACTGTAAACTCTCTCCGACTCTTTCTCACAACAATTTTATTTTCTGGCGCACACATGCTCTGAAACACAAATTTACTATAAATAGATCACAAAAGAGATTTATAAATACGTGTGAAGTGACCAATTTCAGTCATCTGGAAGAACAAAAATCTTGGCTATTTATTTATCAATGCCAAAATAAGCAAGTTGAGACATGAACTAATCCTAAGTTAAAAGCAAGTAGTTGGTTGTTAAAGAGTGATTTAAGAGACCAACTTGTATCAAATAAGGAGAGGTCTGCTCATATGTACGCAGTTCATATATCTGGTTTATTGTTCTTGTATGGAAATGAAGTTCAAGCTGCATATGAAGAAGAGCCAACGACTAATAAGAGAAGATCCGAGTGAAAATAATTTGACCATTAACATGGATGATATACATTTCATTACGTAGTACTATTTGTTGAGGAACCAGAGAAGTATTATGCCGTTCATTTACTGTGACATGTAATCTCTGTTCAAATAATGTACTTCATGAAAAGAAAAACTAAACTCTTAAACAATTACTGATTCATGAAGTAAATTACTGAAAATAGCCGCTCATTTGTTACACATTCCTTTTCTCTGTGTGTGTGTGTGTGTTTCAGGTCGGGGCATTCCTCAAGTCTCCAAAGTTCCCTATTTGGATCCTTGGCAGTGAAACTCACCTCTCTGTGTTTTTCGCCAAGGCAAGTTCAATACACTCATCCATAAGCAACACATATTTCACTTACACAGACACACAGTGTGTAATATAAGCCAGTCTCCTCAGCAGGTTTGAAAAACCAAAATATGGAATGTGCTTAACAGATTTAATATAGTGCAGGTCAGATATCAATGTGGGGAAAAAAAGAGGGGCAGAGAGGGAGGGGAGGGAAAAACGAGCGCAGGAGATAGTCATATATGGCCAGTGCTGTTTCTTGGCTTTTCACCTATCCAGTATTAAGGGGGAAAAACGCTCAGTGCACACACACACACACACACACACACACACACACACTTCCATCTTCATGCTCTCTGGTCTACCTTCACTGTCAGGTTAATTTCAACAATATGGATCACACATTTTCTGTCCTGGCTTTTGTTCATAAGAAAAAAAATTTTGTCCCAGGACCTAAGGAGCCCCAGAAACAACACTCAGGAACTAAATAACAAACAGTTCCTTTAGCGTATTTATGTTTGAGTTTCCGCTGCATCTCAAGAAATGTTAAGAAAACTAGACTATGATTTAAAAGCAGCTGCTTGGTTTGAGAAATAATTTAACATGGAACGAGACAAGACGCTGTTGATTTACTGAAATTTAGATACATGTCAGAAAGGCGATAAAAGATAAAAGGAAAGATCAAAAATATGAAAAAAGCAAGACGCCTGTCTCAAAAGGAGTGAGGCTTTAGACTCGTGTTTTTCTGGGTCATTTCTCTTTTTCATACATAACCACATTGACAGCAATTAGCAAATGTAGGTTCACTCACTTGTCCAGTGTCTGGTTTGTTAGTAGTTGGAAATTTTGCTGTTGTATACATGTCAGTAACACAAAACAAAAATCCCATCCCCACTTATATTATAGTAATAACAAGGGCTTGAGTCTGAATGACTGCTCTTTACAAGTTGTTGCATCCTGGACGCCTGCGTTTGACAAATTTGTGACATTCTATGCTGCAGAATACACCATTGAGCCATCAGAAAGTACTACTTAAGAGTAGGTAACTTAGCTTTTGGGTGAAAGTAAACAAAACTGGAACCAGGTTCGTGTGGTCAAAAAACAGGAAAAATATCTAGACTTCCTAAAAGGTTTCCTGAAAAAGGACTACGAGATCCAGCTCCTACAGCATCAGCTCAGATATACACCATGCCACAAGGTATATAATGCATAGTCTGATTGAGGTCAATTCTGCTGTTGTAACTTTGAGAGAAGCTTTGGCTCTACGGTAGAAGTTTGAATCATCAGATCATTGTGTTAGTGTGTACACACTCACCTTGTTTTGCACTCAGACGAGCATGTATATCATCTCTATCAGCGAACATGTAACATAATACATTGCTGTAGGCTGTGTAATAACGCTGGCAAGTTTGGTTGTAGCAAATCGATTCTCCCTGCTGTTGTGAAAATGGCACCGGACAGGCAGAAAAATCCCAGGCAATCATCTCCTTCATAACGCCACACCCTTAATATACCATTGATTAAAAGCTCAGTTACATGCATTAAGCTCCAGCCTGCTGGGCGAGTGGATCATATGTTAGCTCAGTGATGAACCAAAGTCGTCATGCATGCGCTGATGACTTACCGATTGCTACAACTCCCCCGGCACTAGTGACATGTTCACATATACACACACAGTCTGACTCTTACACACACACACACACATTCCAGAGCACAGGGAACCTAATCCTGATTAGCATTAGTGCTGTGTGTGTGTGTGTGTGTGTGTGTGTGTGTGTGTGTGTGTGTGTGTGTGTGTGTGTGTGTGTGTGTGTGTGTGTGTGTGTGTGTGTGTGTGTGTGTGTGTGTGTGTGTGTGTGTGTGTGTGTGTGTGTGTGTGTGTGTGTGTGTGTGTGTGTGTGTGTGTGTGTGTGTGTGTGTGTGTGTGTGTGTGTGTGTGTGTGTGTGTGTGTGTGTGTGTGTGTGGCTTCAGGTGGATGGCTTCCTGTAGGGAATGTGATTCCAGAGTTCCCATCTGGATCCATTTGTCCCATTGGAGACTGGGAACACACTTGAACACACACATGCATGCATATGTACTGACGTACATGGCTGACGCTACACTATGCCTCTACAACTTTGAGCCCAAGCTGAAGGGGGGGGAGACGTGGGGCAAGGGCGCTCTGCTGGTAGACCGCACTCAGTGTGACCCTGTCCTCTTTGAAAGGAAATCTATGTTTGGAGCTAATTTGAAGCGCACTAAGATTTCCCAGGCTTGGTGATACAAAAATACACGCTACCTGGTTATGTAGCTTTTAGCTCCGATATAGAGCCATCCCCACAAAAGCGGAAAACCTGATCCCTGCCTCTGATGTGTCAGCGGCTCCTTCTGTCTGCCATTGGGGACGGGTGTGTATTCCCCCGAGTCGCTGTCAGTGTGTGACTGTGGCTTTCAGACCATCAGCTTAATAGCATTAGTGTTTTTTATCTAATCTACCTACACAAAGGCCATTCCGCCATCTCTGATCCCTACCCACAACACCCCCCACACTCTCTGTCCTCTGTTGTATTAATGTGTGTGTGTGCATGTGAGAAAGAGGCTGAGTGTATATAATGGTATGTAATGGGATCCGTTTTTGGACAAGAGTTTCTGAGACGCCAGAGGAAGGAGAGAAAGGAAGAAAGACAGACAGAGAGCGAAGGAGAGGAGGGATGGGTGATGTATGAGACATATCATGCAATATGCTTAAAAAAAGATTCTTTCTTCCTTCCTCCCCCCCCCCCCCTCTTTCTTTGAAGTAACTCTCCACTCCGCTGTACAGCAGGTTGGTTGCCCAAGTAAAGGATTCTCTCGGGCACCTCAGCCAACCTCTTCAGATTATTGGTCCCTCATGGGAAGGGAAAGGGGAAGAAAGGAAGTAGAAAGGAAGGATGCACTAAAGAGTGGTGCAGTGGTCACTCGGGGAAAGGGGGGGGGGGGGCGATCCTCCTGTGACATTTCTCATCACTCTTTCCTCTCCTCTCGCTGAGTGATGAGGTTCACAGGCTGTGTCTCTGCTTCTCGAGGGAGATACATGTGTGTTTTTGTGTGTGTGTGTGTGTGTACAGTAGTTGTGTTCTGGGTCAGTGATTTACTAGGAGAGAGAGCAGCCGCTGTGGCGCTTTGTGTCCCTTAAGACTCCAGCTCCGGTCTGCAAAATGTCCTTCATGGACTGGTAAGGAGCAGGAACTTAAGTGTGCAGACAGTTAATGTAGGTCAGTTTACTTTTTTATTCGCAAAAACCACAATAAAATGACGGTATTGCCAAAGTTGGCTTGGGTTATATAATTGAAAATCGTTGTGTTAATATTAGAAATATTTGTGTAATAAAATATTCTAAACTCAAGGTTAATTCACTACCTCTCTCATTGGCTACTGTGGTCCCGCTAGGAAAGTACTGACATAATCACCCAGATTTGAACTCCTAAACATCAAACATGTTTGAAATGTATTGGGGCGGCTCGAACAGTTTGGGTTGTTTGAGACCGGATCTGTAAACCCCTCACATTACCAGATAATCTGGGCCGAACATCTGTACAGACCAAAGTCCCAGAGCAGATTTCTCCTCCGTTTGTCAGGAGGGGTGAATCAGGGATAAATTGGACCAAAACTCCTGTAGTCTGAGCCTGGCTTTAGTGTGTTTATGTATCATAGAAACTATGTGTGTACTCAAAATCAATAACGAGCCCCCAGTAACTTTATACGGATAAACTGTATCATGATATGGCAAAATATGCAAAATCACACATAATGTAATCCCACTGTAAACTATGTTCAACTGTTTTGCATTACATGAGACCAACTCTTCATATTTATAAAACAAACAAAAACTTATATAAACCCAAATTTTATTAGTTTTTAATCACGGCTTGGCCAGAATCAGTCATTTCGGAAAACATGAATTTTGAAAATGATAACACGATATGATCATATCAACACAATATGACACCGGTGAGTTTATATACAACAATATTGAATTATACTCATCCCCCCAGTGTACTGAAAGGTAGTTGGAACAAGATTGCGCTCTCTGTTAAAAAAGAGGATTACTTTCTGTTCCTGGTATGATCAGAGGGTGCGGGCCACACACAAACACAAAACGACAAAGCGGTGTACATTAACAGTCATCAATAATCTTTGACAGGTCAGACCATGGGTCATTGTAGTAGGATGAAAAGCTGTCTGTGTCAGTGTGTGTGTGTGCTGCATTGTTCTTCCTTTTCCCCCGTGTGTCGTTGTCTGTTATAGGACCCGTCATTACGCTATATAACTATCCTGTGGTGTCGCCTCTCTTTTATGGAGAGACACAGTCTTTCTCATCCAAGACAGCTCCATAAATCACTACTTTGTCCCGTCTGTCACACCTGAAACACACACACGATACAGTAGATACTGCAGACACTCCTCATGTAGCAAGAGAGATAGGTTTTCCCATTGTTTTCTGCACTTGTAATCACATGGGACACAGGCTAGTTAAGGTGAAAAAACACACACACACATACACTCTACATAACAAGCCCCTCACACACAGACTCCCTCCTCAGCCTGTCATGTAGTGAGGCCGTCGCTGCCTGCTAGGAACAAGGCAGGAGACACTGTCCGAGACCTCTGCTTTGTTGTCTCGAAACCGATCCCTTCAGACGCACTCTATGGCCACTCAGAGCCTCTCAGCACACACAATAGCTCTTTGGCTGGACCGGAGGGAAAGAAAAAGTAACTCTAGTAAAGTACCATGCCTACCTGTCTTTTCTGAAGTACCTACCTGCATGAGGAGATAAAGGACAAAAGAGGGGAAGGAAGAATGGAAGAAAAGGTCAAGGGTTGGAGGGGAGGAAATGCTCCAAAACTGTAGTAGCTACTTAGCGCAGGAGGTAAAAAAGGGGTAGAACTGGGCAATAGAAAGAACAAGAGAGGGGTGAGTTGTCAACCTAAGAGAGCCACTAAGTCTAGTGAGGAGAGAGCAACAGAAGTGCAGATGGCTAGAGGTGAAGGTTTAGGCAGTGGTCAGTAGAGCCTCCGCAAAAAGATGCAAACACAGACCTTGGTTCTTTATCTAGGAAGTCGTGATGCAGGAAATCTGGTCCGATGATAAGAAAACCAGGATCACACACACTGTATCGTGTCTACAGTACAGTACAGAGGTCTGGACTGACTGTACTGACTGGACTGTAGTCGTGACTTAACTGAGAAGACACACAAACACTCCTGCTTACACCGAAGCCTTTTTTGGTCATTTGAAATTTGTTGGCTCTTAAAGAAGACCTGTTTGATGTTTCTTGTTTTGCTCAGAGCAAATGTTCTGCATTACTTTGTGTATTTAAGTCCTCGGTGAAGTGCGTTCATGTGCGTGTTTTTCTTGCTTTGTTCCTATGTAGGGTAGCTTGTTGTTGCTCTGTTAAGGGGGTCAGGGGTTTGTGCAAAAAAAGGCAGGACTGTGGGGATTGGAATTTGCTCCTTGATTTCATAAAGCACACTTACACTTTTTGCACTGATGCCAGGTCCTTTGTGAGCGTGTGTCATTGTACTGCATCTCTGCATGAGTCTGAATATTTACGCACATCGAGAGAACAGGATGCCGGCTTGTATTCGGGAATAAGCAAACAACTTTCGGCAGGGGAAAGGCCTAATTATTGCAGATTTCCTCTCTTGCACAGAAACGTACACATGCTGCAACACAGTGGGATCGAGAGGAATGAAACGCTAAGACACAAAAACACACACACACACACACCTTCCCTGTGGAGCGTGTTAGCTCCATGACATGTTTTTCCAACTCAGCAGCATCTTCCTCAGGCTTCTAATAAAACACAGATCAAAGACAGCCAGGCAGACCTGTCATCACACACACACACACACACACACATAATCACGTAATTCCTGCTGCCATTATGTGCGTCTGTGTGTACGTGCATGAACTTAATGCTCACGTGACTCTTGTCTTCTCTATGTGTTCATTAGCCTCATATTAGCGTGCACAGGTTAGCAATAATAGTATGTTTTTGTGTTGTTTTGTCTGTAGATGACCACTTACGAGTGTTTGTCTTTTGGTAAAGTGTCGACATCTTGCGACTGTGGTATTACCAGGTGATTTACACAGACTGTGTCCATCCTGCTCTGGAAGATAATAAACTGTGAGCTTTAGTTCACGAGGCACACTGGACTTACAGCAGCTGGATTGTATATGGCAGCCTAAGATCGATTAACCTTCCCATCACTTTGGGAAGAGATACGTGTTTTCTTAGCTCAGGTATACTGTTGATAAAGGCAATGGTTAGTTCAAGTAACAGTTTATCAAAACAGGTCATGTTCCAAGACACTTCACTGTTAATCCTTCATTTAATATGTTCGTCTTTAGACCGCTGAGGAACTTTTTTTTAGCACTTATTCCTCCCGAGACACCAACGCTGACCCTTGTCCACCCCTGAAAGTGAAACACAGACATATCTAGCTAATGACAAATCTGCCGTCAGATTTATGGAGCCCGTAATGTTAACACACCAGGACCCTGCTATACTCTGTGTGACAGAACAGTGTGTGAGCGCGTGTTCGCCGGCCTGTGCCTGTTTTTCTTTGCATCTGAAGAGCCGGCAGCTGGGAGTCATCTCTTCACCGATGTGTCCCCCCCCCCCGAACCCCTCTCTCGTTCTCTCTCTCTCTCTCTTTCCCTGAGTAAGCCCTGAATACGATAATAAGTGGACCATGAAACCCTAGCAGCCTGCGTGGATCTGAGGCTCAAGCTTTAATAAAGGCCAGCTAAAGGAGATGAGCAGGGTTCATTTGCTTTCCAAAAACATTGTCTGTTTGTCCAGCGCTTCGTTGTCATAAATACACTCCCTCCCTCACTCATAAGGAAGAACAGCGAGAACTCTCTGACTCTCGCCTACACACTTTGCATCAGTGTGTGTGTGTGTGTATGACAGCTAAGGCTGAAAAGCCATTTTTTTGAGAAGTATCATCATCCTCTCTTGGCAAAATATCATCTATCTCCTCTGAGCTTCTTAAACTCGGTTATATCATGCAATATATTTTCAGGGAACTATGAGAACCTTTGCACTCCTTATCGTTGTTTGCTTGCAATGTTGATCATCAGAAACTGATTGTTATCCAGCTGTTGAGTTTCCTGTAAGCTCTGGACAAGATCTGTCAGTAAGTTTAAAGATATCGGATAATGCTTAAATACAAGATAAGAGAAGGAACGAGAAGACGTTTCCATCCCTTGAGATCTGTCTCTGGATTTGGAGTGTTAACGGTTCATTATGCTCAAAACAAACTTGTGTCATCCAACTACAGCCGAAGGTAACACACTCCTTCTGGCTGTGTCACACTGCTTCCCTGACATCTCTGTGTATTTTTAGATCTTTATCTTCAATCTTACAAATGGGGATGACACATGCACACTTTTGAAGTTCCTCCTCTGTGGCATTTATGTTATCGCACTCAGTTGCACACTTGAAAAGTGACGGAATTAGTCGTATGAAAAATAAAAAAAAGGCAGCGGTGATGTTTGACAGATTATCCGTTTCAAAGATTGTTGACTGCAGACAGATAGATGTGAGCTGAGGGGGTTTTATATGCTGTTAGATGATCCGACAAGCAGTTTGTTGGAAGCATGCTGAGGCCCTCAGTGTAGAGAGAACAAGGACGTGTTCATTTAATCAGCATCTGCATTGTAGGCCAGTCTAAAAGGGGCATCACCCTTCTCCTCTTCGTGCATGTACACGCACTCCCATTTCTGATCTCCCTGCCAACACTGCTCTTTCTAAACTTCACCAACAAACAAACGCTGTAGAGCTTGTCATAAATCACGGGGCTGTACATGTAAGACTCGATTTCCTGATTGTGTGTTTGGAGTGAAAACAAGCCGTCTAACTTTATCAGCAGATCAGTTAATAACCCGATGGATTCCGGTGATTGCACTGGCCCCCTAGACTTCACATAGTCACGCACACACACATACATACATGCACAATGTACATTAGCCGTGCACCACACAGTGCTGCAATGGGTGGTGCTGTATGTTGGCTGTTCACTGTGTTGTGTGTTAGACATTAGTGCTGCTAAGCCTTGACAAGAGTATCAAAGTCTGTTAGTTGTGAGTAGATCTAGATGGCTGGTCTAATGTTTCAGCACTGATGAAGTCACATTCTCCTACAATGTGATCTAATTCTTCCTCTCCTTCCTGCTCTCGCCTTTCTGTTCACTGTCTTACTGCAACTCTCCCTGTCTCCTCACTTTAGTCACAAATCTCTGGTCACTTTTAGGTCAAACCTCATTATGTTGCCATGCAAAATCTCGTAATCTAGTTCTCTTCCTTCTTTCCCTCTCGTGTGTTTGTTTCCCCCCTCCTTATAGGAGATGTCCCTGGTAGGTCCAGAGTCTCCATCAGAACAGGCAAGGAGGGTCTTCCAGTCATTCGATCCTGAAGGTAATGAACAACAAGTGTTTCTATCATGTACTCATTATCATTATGTTGCTCTCCCGCCCTTCACCGCCTGCACACTGGTGTTTATAGACCATCACACTTTATTTGCTCATTAGTACACCAGCTATATTAAAATCCTGGTGCACAGATGTACTTTAATTAATCCAAACTTTCACTCTAACACCGCTACACACACACACACACACACACACACTGCGCAGATAATATCCTGGCCCTGTTGTCTTTCTTTTCCCCTTCTTCCTGGTGGAGCAGATGCATTTATAACCTCCACTGCCCTCCTCGCCTCTTCTTTCTTGTTTCTCGTCTCCATTATTTTTCTTCAGCAGGCAGAACGAGGGTCTGTTTCTCTCCTCTCGTCTCCACTGTTGTTGTTTAGGTTGGTGAGATCAGCTCCTCTTACAGCTGAGTCAACCGTCCCGCTCCTTTCCTTCTCCTCCTCGTTTTCCCCTAATCCTTCTGTCCTGTCACTTCAAGGTGACTGGGGTAAAAGGCGAGGGGAAGGAAACAGAAAGCGACACAGTGACAGTTAGAAAGTTAAAGAGATGACAGACTGTCGTGTCAGATGAGCTAAAAAGTCGGAAGTCTTTAGCGTTCATTTATGTAGCCTCGGGATTATAGTGTGGGATATGTGTGCGTGTCTTCATGAGCACTTAGAGACAAGAAAGAGCATTGAAATGAAACATTTAGTCTTAACAGCTGTTGTGTAATGATTTTCTTCTGCTGTCGAGACGAGAGAGGAGGGAGAGATGCAGAGATGTTGGGAGTCGCACTCAATGCACCAGCATGTTAACATCCCACACTTAGAGCTATCCATGTTGCAAGAGTGTTCAGCCGAGGACCTGACTAAATCACCTTCTTATTTATGTGTTTTTATTGTGAAATGAAGTGTGCCGTTCTCCGTCGCCATAAACAACATTACTCACTATCAGGCTCGTAGGAACAACATGCTGATTTGTAGAGATCTGTGTGTGTGGTGTAATGGGATGTTACAGTGGGATTAGTCCTACCAGCTGAAAGCGGCTTTGCCTGCTCCGTTAACTTCGTCAACAAATATCTAAACTTAACCGTCTGTCACCTTTTTCTTCTCCCTTGTTCTTCATCTGTCTTTTCCTGTTGCACCAAATTTGGCTTTGCACATTCTCAAATCCACGTCTGCTATCATCTGCCAGGACATCCTGCAAGCCATATGGTCTTTTCTCACACACACACTTGTGCAAAGACACACACTTGTGCAAAGACACACACAAACGCATGCATGGGCTACAGTACAGTAGGTGTATCCACAGACATAAATGCACACATGCAAGGAGGGTGCACTGTACATGACGCACACACCGCAGTGTATACACACATGCCGTAGCCAGCAGCACAGTTGAGTGCTGCATAAAAGGCCCATAAATCTGTCTGTGTCACATGTAGAGTCAGCACAGCTCCCTGTGTTGTGGAAAAGGGGCGCCAGATGCATTCACACGCACTACAGTGAGTCACCAGACATACACATTCAACAACAACGACAGCCCACTGTCTCAGGAGTTTCTTTAATATATGGTATTGTGTGTGTGTGTGTGTGTGTGTGTGTGTGTGTGTGTGTGTGTGTGTGTGTGTGTGTGTGTGTGTGTGTGTGTGTGTGTGTGTGTGTGTGTGTGTGTGTGTGTGTGTGTGTGTGTGTGTGTGTGTGTGTGTGTGTGTGTGTGCCCTCCCTCTCTGCTCGCTGTCAGACGGTCAATTGTCACTCTGAGACAATAACATCTGGCCTTGAAAAAGCTGAGATTGAGTTGCTTGAGAGCGGTCAAGCAGAGCGCTCGCCGGTTAATCTTCTTCACAGCACACTAGGGGTTTATGGATCTAAACAACCGGCCACACAGGCTCACATGCTGATGTTTAAATGAGACAAATCTGTTAAGTGCCACACACATGTTAGTGTTTAAAGCTTCTCTCAGGTAAAGCAATCATCACGGCCATGGAATGTAGGTCAGAGAGAATGGACGAGGTGTGTGTGTGTGCGCGCGTGTGTGATTTTTCTTTTTTCTTTCTTTTAGTTGTGTCAGATGAGTTAATTCCCCAGGGCCAGTGATGTAAATAGTGCTTGTGCCATATGTGTAGGTGAAGGCTTCCCCTGGTTTTCAGCTGAAGCCTGTATTTTATGTTCTGTCCGGGGTCAGCCAGTGCATCAGTCTCTCTTTATGTCTCCCGCTCTCTCTCTCCAGATAATGGCTTCATCCCAGAGCCTCTGCTGGAGGACGTGATGAAAGCCCTTGACCTTGTCTCCGAGCCGGAGTAGTAAGTGCTCGCATGTTCAAGGCTTTATGTTTGTGTTAGTGTGTGTATTTCAGCTTGTGTGTGTGTGTGTGTGTGTGTGTGTGTGTGTGTGTGTGTGTGTGTGGCACCTGTAGAGCTTCTAAAGTTCTAACTCCTAAGTCACGGCCAGGCCAGGTCAGTGGCCCTGCGCTCATGTTTCACTACCAGGCTACTATAAAGTGAGACCAGAGGAGAGCCCACTATAAAAGCTCAGGAAGAAAGAAAGAACGAAAAAAGAAAGAAAGTCAGAAACAGTGGCTTAGAGGGAGATCATTAACGGCAGGAAGAAAGACCGTGAGAGGGAGGAAATGCTTTAAAGTGCCGCTTCAAACAGAGGCACGTTCTCATCTGTGGAGCAGTAAGCCCAAACGCTGCAGCCGTGGGCCTCGGCCAAGTAACTGGACCACTGATGTGCTCTGCAGACCCCCAGATGGGCGATACATCACAACACAACACAGCAAACTGGGGGGAGACTCGCATTGCAAACAGGGGAGTCTCATTCCTCACCACACAACGAGAGAGTTATTGCAGGGGATTCCACCATGTGAAAAAAGTAGCATCTTTAGTGCCTGGGGGGGGGGGAATGATTAATAGGAGTATCTACAAGTATTAAATTAAGGGCTTTCATCACTCATGGAAGATGAGTGCAAACTGTTTACAAGTTGCCTGTGACTTAGTATTTCTACATATCCTATGACCAATGGCCATCAGCTGCTATCATTTGCGGTAAACCAACTTTGTGAACACTGACCGTTCTCTGCAAAAGTCAGGATACAGCTCTAACGAATTATAGTCCTAATCTTTTTCTTTGGAGTGTTTGCCAAGAGCTTAAAAACATGGATTCTTGTTTTATGTGATTTTTTTTCTATATAATTAAACTTGAGTGTATGATAAAATAATGTAAATCCACAAAACAAAATGTAGTGCCCTGAGGTTTTTCCTGCATTTTCAAACTGCGTTAGAACATTTAATAATAATCTCTCTTGATTCTATAACTAAACAAGCACATCTGCTGCATAATGGCATCAAAAACGTTAATTAATTAAAAATATTATCCATTTCAGTGTGACAAGAATACAAAGATGATGTCTTTATTCCCTTAAAAACCGCCTTGGGTGTCATTACTGTGTCCACAAAGTCACTCTCCCATTTACTGTCTACGGAGCTAATCCAGGATATCCAATCCAATGTGACTCAATGACATTTTCAAGCAATATTAACGGATCAGATTCCCCATTCAGACAATTCAAGCAAATGAAACACTGAAATGAATGAAAAATATTGACAGATTGTTATTCAGATTATGTGATTCTTAAAGAAGACAATGTATATGTACACCAATCCAGACAAGCATCAGCTGACTGACTCCATTACATCCCAGGAAGATAGATTGGACACAACCAATTACTTTGAAATGATCAAACGCTCCAATGACGAAGTTATGTACAGTCATGCAGTGGATTACGTGCAGACCCACCACAACGATTAATTCCCATCATTACACAACCACTCGTTGATAAAAACCAAGATATTTTGTTGATCCCTGAGGATATGTTCTCTTTTACTCACTTGCCTGCAAAGGGAGCAGAAGGTTGGCTATAAAGCAGCACATCTGACGCTTTTATGGATTCATAGTGTTGCTCAGTGACACTGCAACAAAATCTTATAAAATCAGTTTAATATGTGTATTTTGAGGTCTGTGGCATACACATTTGAACCACTATTATAAAGGAGATAATAGGCATCATTCATGTGATGCAACTGGCTGCCATAAACCACTACACTGATGATCAAGACCTACAGCAGGCCATTATAACCCTAGATCAGGGGTCAGCAACCTGCGGCTCCAGAGTCACATGCGTCTCTTCAGCCCCTCTCCAGTGGCTCGCTGTGGATTTATAAAAATGGAAAAGAATAACTGTTTTCTGTTTACATTTTCAATTTTATTTATCATTGTTGTAGGTCTAAAGGTACGACGGTACGACGGAGTATTAGGGCCACATTGAGGGACAAAAAAAAAATCTGAGATTTCAAGAATAAAGTCATAATATTACGAGACTAAAGTCATAAGTTTACGAGAAAAAAAAGTCATAGTATATGAGAATAAAGTCATAATATTGTAAAGTAGTAATTTTACATGTTATTTTTTTGTTCTCGTAAACTTATGACTTTATTCTTGTAATATTACGACTTTTTTCTCGTAAACTTATGACTTTATTCTTGTAATATTACGACTTTTTTCTCGTAAACTTATGACTTTATTCTTGTAATATTACGACTTTTTTCTCCTAAAGTTATGACTTTATTCTCTCAACATTACGACTTTTTTCTCGTAAACTTATGACTTTATTCTTGTAATATTACGACTTTTTTCTCCTAAAGTTATGACTTTATTCTCTCAACATTACGACTTTTTTCTCGTAGTTATTAGTGTCACGTAGCAGCTCTGTATGCTCTCCTGCTGCACATGCTACTTGTAAAAATCAATAGATGAAGAAAGATCATTGCCTTGCCTCTGTGTTCTGGTATAAACCTTGCTTCTCTGCTTGCTGCCTTAAAAGGGCAATCTGACCAGATTTTTTTATCACGGTGGAATATAAATAACACTGATCTAACACGTAGGAATGTCTGGAAAGAGGTATATTTAGTTGTGCCACGATATTCATGAAAACATGCAAAACATGCATCACAAGTCCACATTGAGGGATGAGGTGATCGTAAATTTGACTCAAAACATTGTAGACTGTTATTTTGTGCTGATCTAATGGCTCCTTCCAGACCTCCTCTTTTATTAACGTGCATGTTTTCTCTCTCTGGATTTCTTCATCTGTTTTCCTCTGCTCACTTTTTATTTACTTCCTTTCTGTTTTCTATCTGTGTGCCTCCTCAGTGTCAGTCTGGTGAAGAGTAAGCTGGATCCAGAGAGTTTGGGCATAATTCTTCTGGGCCCGTTCCTGATGGAGTTTTTTCCTGATCAGGTATGTGTGTGTCTGTGCAGAGGTGGACTTCCACCTCAAAGATGCAACACACACAGTATGACGAATATCTTCCACCAGCCATACAGTCCATATCACAGTTATAACACATGGACAAAGAGTCGTATACACAGACATATGGGTGACACTAATGTCTTTTTCACAAGCATATGGAGGGCTGTTTTAGCCGATCAAAGGTTTTTATGCCCAAAACATTCCTGTGGTGTCTCATGTGAAATGTATGCATGTGTGTTCGCCATCATCTGACGTTACTTGCCGAGAAGCTTAGAAAGAGCTGTAAGACGCCTTTATGAGGCAGAGCGAGCGAGGAAGACAACAAGAGAGGGAGAGATAGAGGGGAACTGTGTTAAAGTGATCAGGGCTTTAGGGACTCGCCAGAGGAACGGCCCCGAGCCGCAAAGAAATTATACTACCATTAGCCAACTGGACACACACACTCAGACACACGTGGGATTGGGGTGAGGGTTAGGGTTTCATATATAGGCATATAAACACGAGAAGCTGGACACGCTCTCAGACAACACACCCTATTAGCATTCTGCACCTTTTAAGCCAAAGTCATTGGAAGTGTTTTGGCTCAATGTCATTGTTCGGACGTTTTCGTAGTGTTGGATGTTTTCTGGTAATTGGAGTTGGAGCTTTGCTTCAGTGCACAAATACACACACACATTTAAATTGAACATGTGGGATTTAACACTAAGCTTTGGTTGCAGGCAGAGATGTGTCGGTTTTACTGTTTGGTTCAAAAATGTTCTGCCTCTGTGGCTTTTTACCTCCATCTCTGTGAGAGCAGTTCGCTCAGAGACTCTCTAACAACATTCATGTTTTTCACTGTGTTTTAGGATTCAGGAATCCCAGACTCATTTCCCATCTACCACTACAATGGACTTAAACAGTCCAACCACAACGAGAGGGTAAGACACTATTTCATGTTCGGGGTTGTAATAGCAGCTGATGGTGGTTCCTTTTAATATTCCCTCTGTCTCTCTGCCTATTACTGTTCTTCTTTTCCTGTCATCATTCATTCATACATGCACTCTCACACACACACACACACACACAGTTGGAGGCAGCCGGCCACTCCAAAATAAACAGTAGCTATCGCGAGCCTAATAGCCTGCCCATCCATCCAACAACCCTGGCTTAGCCTCCTATTCCTCCAAGTCATTTCAACACTGAGGCCACTGTCAGCGGCCTCGCTGTGATAAATGTTCAAACACGGGCCTATTAAGCAGGCTTAGTTTGATGGATGATCGTCAGAGGATGTAGTTGGTGGCTGTGCAAAAAAAAACTGGTACTCAGGAATATCACTTTCTTCATCTGTCCACTCTGTCTAGTCTGTAAAGCAGATTTTTTTCCATACCGCTACCTGAAAATGTAAGAATGGCACACCACATGTGTGCCCACACAAAAAGCACACGCCTACACACACACATATGCACATGGCAGCAAGGCGCCTATAAGGTTGTGATGGCAATTCCATTCCCATAGCTCCAGATGGGAATAACAGACCTGCTGACAGCAGTCCCCTGCAGCTGGTATGCGTGTGTGTGTGTGTGTGTGTGTGTGTGTATGAGTGTGTGTGGTATACTTGCATCCATCCCTTGCGTCTTAGCCCTGACCCCTTCAGAGGAAGAAAGAGATTGATAGAGTTGAAGCCTGTCAAAGACGGCAGAAAGTGTTTAAATGTGTGTGTTTAGTTAACTCTGCATTAACTGCGTATCGACCTGCGTGTTCTCAGGTGGAGTATGTGGAAGGGACGGCTTTGGTGCTGGGTTTCGAGGACCCCATGGTTCGGACGGACGACACTCCAGTCAAGCGCTGCCTACAGACCAGGTGGCCCTACATCGAGCTGCTGTGGACCACCGACCGCTCCCCGTCACTGAACTAGCGCTGACACAGTCCGTCTGTGTACGTGGATGGACCACTACTGCTTCCACACACACACACACACACACACACACACACCTCTCTACGGCTTCCCTTCTGCACGCTGACCCCGACAGGTCAGCAGGTTACAACGACCGACACACATACACAGACAAATAAGAATGAGAAAAACACAAACGCACACAAGAGACTGACGTTCGAGGACTAAACATACACGCCTGAGATCCATTCTCCCATCCTCTCTCACACATTCCACAAAAAAAGTCAGTCTCACCTTTACAGTTCATGCTATTGTCTGTTCACCACGGCTTGTAATTGACACGCAGGATGTTGATGATGTAATTATTTAAAAGGAAAACAAAAAGAAATGACTGTTTATTTTTACAGCTCTGCTCTGTGCCGACACCTCTGCTACAGTTAGACAGCTAGAAACTGTTTAGAGAGCAAACTGGTTCGGTTCAACGACTCCAGTGTGTCACCAAAACCACACGCTTAACCACATGTACAGCCAGTCGACTGTGAAACACTACTGTTAATCCAGCTATAGGACTGTTCGAGGGAAAACCTACCAAAGCCTTCCACATATGAGAACACACACACACACACACACGCCGTCACACTCACTGATAAGCGTTTACAGCGTAAAGGGACCAACCCAGACGCAGAGAGAGCAAGAGGTTTCTTCAGTGTTGTCACCAAGATGAAGCTGGTTTAGGTGCTCTGTGTGTGCGTGTACTTTGTGCACCGCACTAGGATGTTGGCCAAGTGTTCATGTATTTATTATCACACTCAAAGGTTCTGGAATAAACACTTTTTTTGTTCAAATGCTGTGTGGCTCGGTAGCTTTAAAAACATAGATTTCCTCCTCCTGTGTGTCTTTCTCATAAATATCCTGACCCCGACATTGAACAACCTCAGGTTTCAGGATTGCCCCAGGTCTGTGTGGATCCCCTCAATACTAAATCACACACACACAACTTGTGTGTTCGGGTCTCCAGAGACTCTAAATCAGTAATTCATTAAATCTCTAAGACACTGATGGTGACTTAAGTACCTCTCTATAAACAGAAGATATTCCTCCTAAGACAGAAAACTGTTTCTTTTTGCTCATTATCAGAATTCCCCAAAAGAGGACAAATGAAACATTGGCCTTTTACAAGGAACGCAGTGGTATGTTACTACCATTCTGTGTTTTATTAAATTGCCACTCTACACAAGCGTCAAGTGTTTGAGAAAATAGCTCTTAATACCATTTAAGTACTTAGTTCTGGCTCAGTAGTTTTAACTCAATATTTATGCTTTTGTGTTTGTGTATCTGCAGATATCCTGCCTCCAGAAAGCATTTGTGCACAGGAGAGTTGTAGTATTGGCTGGGTGTGTGTCTAATGGATTTGTCTAATGCAGAAAGGATGTGGGCCTAATCTGACACAACAGTCTGCTTAACAGTCTCCGGAGTTTGTAAAGAGAGAGACGTGGGCACAGCGTGTAGAATATAAAGCACTACTGTGCAATAATCAATCCAGAAAGACCTGCAGGAAATCTGTGATCGGAGCACATTGGCAGACTGGCGGGACTTAACCTGAACAGTATGCGAGGAAATGTGTGTATTCCTGGTAATGGGATATCTGTGCGAATTTTATTGGATGTAAGACAGTGGAGAAAATGATTACAGATGAAAGTGTGCACACACTGAAACTGAGCTGCACTAAAACGCTTGTTACCTGGCGTCCTAACACTGAAGCCAAACGGGGCAGAGGAACAGGAATGTGTCTGCTGCCTCCACACTCCATCATCACCACCAACTCTGTCTCCTATGTGCTCATGTGTTTTTTCCCTCTTCATAGATTTATAGCTGAGAAAGAGCAGACCTCACTCTCCTCTCTCTCACACAGGTGAACCAAGTTTGCCCATATTAAATGGAACCATAAAGGAAGGAGACAGGGTTACTGGAAGGGACTGACAAATGGATGAACTGATGGATGGATGGAAGGAAATGTGTTGATGGAGGAGAGCAGGGCAGGTAGAGGGCGTGGAGGTGAGAGTGTGCTCCATCTGGCAGGTCAAGGTTTTGGGTTCTTCTCACTCACTCTTTACCTTCTCACCTGGTTCTTATCAACTCTGCTGACAGAAAACACACCGTAGTGCTGCTCTGCTGCAGTCTTACTGTGAGGCACTAATGTGCTCATAAAGCTCACTTTCATTAAAACAAACTCCCCCAAGCTGATAAACAGCAGATTGGGAGGCTGTCTGGAAGTGGGTGCAACATGCATCTCTCTTCCTTTCTGCCCTCCTGCAGAGGTTTTGATAAGAAAAATATTCAGAAGTGTGCTGCTGAGCTGAATATATTAAAAAAAAAACAGCCTTGCTCTTGCCCGTCACCTCTTTAAACTGTTTTTCATTGCAGGATATTACTTTCAGCGAGAGCGAACTGTGTTACCTCGGAGGTTTAAATCGCCTGGTGTTGAGTGAAATGGTGAAGGGTCCAGAAAAACTTGAGCACAGCTCAGGAGATTTCTGCTGCAAGTTAGTCGACATAATAATTACTGACATAATTACAAGAGATTATTCTATAAGGAAATGCTGCCCTGATTTAACTGGTATGGTGGAACAAAGTGGCCAATAAAAAGGTGTAAGGTGGTACTTTTTTTTTCTTTTTTTTTTTTAATTACAGTATACATAGTAACAGCAAAAAACATTTACATACAAAAGAAGCATAGCAAAAACATAAACAAAGAGTTGTGACAAACGGAAGGACAACAGAAATGAAACAAAACCAACATAAAATAATAAAAAAAACACAATAAAAATTAAAGCCGCAAGCGGCATTTCGCGGGTTATAGCCTTTCGCGCTCAAAGCGCCCCCCTAGTCGCCGATTTGAATGAAACTTTCAGCGGATGTTTCAGCTGCTCTTGTGAACGTATGCTGCAAGTTTGGAGACGATGGGCCAAAGGCTTGGGAAGTTAGGTCTATTGATGTGCTGAGCCCGCCCCTTAAAAATGAATTGGTCAATAACTTCACAACGCAATGACATATCAACAAGCTTTATGCAACTTTTGATGAGCCTGGTCCAATAATGATTCGCAGAAAATATACCAGCAATCAGACCTACGGTTTAGGAGGAGATGTCAAAAATGTGTTTTTCAAAGAATTCAACATGGCGGAAAATCTAGTCAGTGGACTTTCGTGGTCCAAGAGACTTTTTTGTAGATCACATTCAGCAGCACATGTCTGTCAAATTTCTAATCGATGGGACTTATGGTGTGAGGGGGCTGGCCGTGAAAATTGTTATAGCGCCACCATGTGGCCAATTGTTTTCATATTTTATGTGAAGAATTATGACATCATGTACAGTTATGGTACCAAGTTTCATGTCTCTAGCTCGTTCCAGCTCACAGCAAATTGAGCAAAGGCATAATTTAGCATAAAATGCTGAATAGGCCACGCCCACATGCACCGATCAATATCACACTTCAGGTCTGTGTTAATACTTGCCCCCAGAGTATATGCACCAAATTTGATAAAATTCTGTCCACCGGATCTTGCGATATAAGTTTTTGACAGTTTTGGCGCCCCCTATGGGTCAAGCGGAAAATGCTTTGGTACGCCTATTCCCAAACACGTACTGAAGATATCTACCAAGATTTGTGATGATTTGACTAATGGTCCATGAATTATGGCCAATTTCCTGCTAAGCTCCGACCATTGAAAAGTTTGTTGGTCAACAGATTCATAACGCAATGAGGTATCAACACGCTTTATGCAACTTTAGATGACATTAGTCCAATAATGATCCACAGAAAATTTGGTAGAAATCGGACCAACGGTTTAGGAGGAGATGTCAAAAATGTGTTTTTCAAAAAATCCAATATGGCGGAAAATAATGCCAGGCGGACTTTAGTGGTCCCAGAGGCTTTATTGTAGATCACACGGAGCTGCACATGTGTGTCAAGTTTCAAGTCAATCGGACTTACGGTGTGCGGGGCGTGGCCTTGCAAACATCGCATGTTTGGGCGTTAATTACAGCGCCACCATGTGGCCGATTGGTGTCATAGTTCTTGAGAAGCACATGCACATCATTTGCAGTTATCGTGCAAAGTTTCGTTTTTCTCGCTCATTCCAGCTCACGGCAAATTGAGCCGCGGCATAAGACAACAAATAATAATAATAATAATAATATCAAATTCACGCAAACTCAATAGGGTTATGCCCCTTCGGGGCTATAACCCTAATAAATAAATAAGTAGATAATAATAATAATAAAAAGACCACGCGAGAGTATGACAATAATTTCACTTAAAAACAAAGATATTGCATACATTCAATGTTTTCATTGCTTTTTTGTTTTGTGAGGAAGAAATTGTTGACGGATAAAGATCCATTTCTTTCATAAATACAAAGAAATTAGGCTTTTTTTGTGGTAAATTTACACTTGTGAATGTGGAACTTTCGCGAGAATTAAAATTGAATTAATAAGAAAAAATGCATTACTGTCTTTGTCACTGTAATCATGGCAACGAAATATAATATTTCTATAGTACAGTGCAAAATCTGAGAAAATGTCAACAAGTATAAAATGATTGACATCTTTCCACAATTCACATGTAAAGTTACAGGACCAGAATAAATGAGAGCACGTTTCAGGATGTGATTCTGCAGAAGGAACAATTTACATCTATGTCACTCTTTAACTTTTGAAAGAAATGTTTCACCGGATAGAATCTGTGGATCAACTCTCGCTTGGTCTTTTTTTATTATTATTTATTTATTATTTTATTATTTTTATTGTGTTTTTTTTCATTTTATGTTGTTTTTGTTTCATTTCTCTTGTCCTTTTATGTTTGGCACAGCTCTTTGTTTATTTTTTTTGCTATGCTTCTTTTGTATGTTAATGTTTTTAATTAATCATAGCAGCCATATCAATTACAAATATTTGCGCCTTTGCGTGCGCACGTGCGCCAAGTCCCCCGTGCGTATATCTCTGAATTGATTTGAGAGTGTGGCTGTAAATCTCACTTTTAAAGGGACAGTTTGTAACTTTTTACACGTATAAATCTACCGGAGGATCAGCAGTGATTCATGGAGACCTTCGTCTGGTCAGCTAAATATAGAGTGATATTATGGTTTTAGCCGACGTGTGTCGCCTCACTGTTTTGAGCAATGCTCGTTCATGTCTATGTAGAGCGAGCACAAGCTCGAGCACGACGCTGACTTTCGTTGACTTAACGGCCACAGGTGTCGCTGTTAACAAGCATTTCTGAAAGTTACAAACAGTCCCTTTAAAATTAAATTAATAAGAAAAAATGCATTACTGTCTTTGTCACTGTAATCATAGCAACCATATCAATTACAAATCTTGTAATCGTGCCAAGTCTCCGCGTGCGTATATTTCTGGACTGATTCGAGATTTGTGTGGCAGTAAATCTCACTTTTAATATTATTCATTGTGTCATTGTGTCAAGCCTTCAATTGTGCCAGTGTGCCATAAAAGGAGCGATGACGCGCCTGTCCCATTGCGCGCTCAGATGTGGTCTGTGCCTTGTAATGTGTGTGTGTATGTGTGTGTGAATGTGTGTGTGTGCATGTAGGGGGTAAAGTTTTGTGCAGAGGGCGGGTAGTCTCCTAGCTGAGACTCTGGACAGACCTGGTGGTTTCAGGGTGTCAGGATCGCAGTGATCCAGTGACTTAACCCGGGACAAACCTACCTCACCTGCACGGAGGAACCACCCTCTCTCCACCTCTTTCGTTCTCTTTCTCGCTCTCTCTCTCTCTGTTTCCCCCAGTTCCCTCTCATTTGGTTGGGACTTGTGCGCAGCTGGCTGTTCTTTGAGGATGGAGCGCGTCTGGGACTGTGTTTCCTCCTCTGGGATGTTTATTCTGGGGCTGCTGTCGGCGCTAAATGGAGTTTGGAGTTTCAACCTTTACGCACAGCATCCTACAGTCTACAGGGGACCTGATGGAAGTTATTTCGGCTATTCTGTGGACTTCTACCAAGCTTCCCCCGACAGCAACACGTGAGTGTGACTGAAGTTGTCCCATCAGGTATCCTGCAGGAGTTAAAACTGTATACCTGTAGTTTTTTCAGTATAGACTCAGGGGAAGAGAATCCAAATGATGTGAGGTGGAAAACAAATTATAACTTCAATGAAAATAAATGGGGCTTTATCATGTTTGTAGCTGCACATACTGTAATGGGACAGAAGCAATGATTCAGATTTCTGCTGCACAGAGAAAACATCATTATGAAACTAGAGAAGAATGTATGAATGAGACAAAATTGTCTGCACAAGTTTGCATAATGCATTGTACACTTTCCTGCATGTACCTTGGTTTTTCTTTCCCCCACCAGGTTCAGTGTGTTGGTTGGGGCTCCCAAGGCGAACACCTCTCAGCCTGGCATTGTGGAGGCTGGAGCTGTCTACTACTGCCCCTGGCCTGGACACCCGGACAGCTGCAGACAGATACCTTTTGATAATTCCAGTGAGTAACCGGAAAGCTTTTTCAATTTTTTCATGTCATGGATCAAAATGAATTCATGACAGAGCTCCTGGGGGCCCCACTGGAGTATAATCACGTTCCTATAGACTCATGTTGTAAAGCATTTGTGTTGAAAGGAATAACTTTTATGAGGAGTATTTTAGTGAATAACAGAAATAAAAATGTAACAAGCATTCATTTAGCTGAGGTCCAACTAGTGGATCCTTTTTAAAGGTGGCCCCAGATGTTATATTCCATCCATTTGGAACCTCTGGAGTTTCGTATAGCCTATGTGTGTATGGACATGAGCTGGCACATGTGCTGTTGCATGAAAAAGCGAGATAAGACATATGGGTCTCATCAGCTTCATCTAACAGAAAAAGGTGGCTGGCGGGTCTGCTGGTACAAGCCCTGCATCATGTTGATTATGCCTTTCAATATATTATCATCAAGGTTAGCTGTCCAATCAGCCTGTGTTTGTGCGTCTAATGTCTCTGATGCACGCTTTTCCATCTGAGTGGTAAGTGTGTGTGCACGAGGTCGAGAGAGAGAACAAGTGAGAGAGAGAGAGAGAGTGGAGGGGAGGGGGGTAAACTGTATGCACATGGGAATTTAGTTCCCCTTCAGAGGAAAGGGGGATTGGGTGAGGTCTGCTTTTTATTAGATCTTGAAAATGTATCCCTGTCTCCTCTCCCCACCCCTTGTCTCTCTCTCGGTCTCCATCAGTCTATCCTCTCTCTCTCTCTCTCTCTCTCTCTCTCTCTCTCTCTCTCTCCCTCTCTCTCTCTCTCTCTTTGTTTCTCTGTCTCTTTTTGTGAGGGCTTCCATCATCTTTGTGAGGACCACAAAAAGAGAGATGGAGAATGATGAACTGACCTTTTGTTGAACAGTTAACTTTGGTGGAAGCGGTACTCAAAGAATCCGAGCTGCAACAAGTATCTGTTGGGAGATATAATTTATGAGACAGGATTCAGAGAAAGTTGTAAACACACATGAACATAAGATTGTAGCAGAGTTAACAGTATCAAAAGCTCAAAAGTTTTTTAGCTGTGGATGGAGATGCAGCAATGAGGATATCAGCAGAGGGCTGTCGTACACCGCCGTGTGCAGATGTATGAATATGATTGGATGTTTTGTTTTAGCTGCTTGCCAATCAGCTGGTGTATCAATGATACTGCTCCTGAAGCATGAATGAAACAGCTGATCAGCCTATCAGCTGATGCAAGCAGGACTTCATTGTTGTGCCTATAAACTAAAGCAAGGCTTCGTGCAGATGAGGGTAAACCTCCAAAGTGAGGACTATATTCTTGGCTCTCCCTAAAGTTAATTATGTGTTATTTTCCCCCCCAAAGGGGTTAGTTTTAGTGTGAAGTGTTGTGGGGAAAATTTCAGGCTTAGAGGATATAAGAATAAACACAGAGGAAGAAATGTGTGCATAGTCATCGTGCATGTGTGTATCTATTCACTAGAATGGGTGGGTGATTGATGACAGTGGCCACGGTGGATATTTCTAGAGTTACAGCAGACCCTTTATTACAGGTATAAACCAGACTAAGAGACTCATGCACACTGTTAAAAAATATCAGCACAAGTGGAGAACATCTGTGAGTACTGTACTGTTTAATATCCATACTTCAGCCTCACATGTGTACCTGTGTGTGTGTGTGCGTGTGTGCGTGTGCGTGTGTGTGGCTTCAGTGACGTTATGCAGATGTGTCAAGTCGTGCCATCTGATCCTATCTGATCCATGATTAGAGTAAGGAAACCTGATGTCTGTCTTGCTGATCCAATAATCTGCCAGAAAATGATACACGCATCAATCATAGAGTTAGTTCTCTTTTATTTCTTCAGAGAAACTTGATGTAGCAATTTCACTCTTTTCTCAGATATGTCCTTCGCATTCAAACACAAATCTGAGAGCTTCACACTACAGCCTGTCCTCTGCTGTGGCCTCAGAGCAGTTCAATAAGGTTGGGTGTGTCTAATAAGAGTATTCTTCATTCATTCAAATAACTTCCTTTCCAGTCATGAGCCTGGTTCTTTAACCTTTAGGTCTATGATATGATGAGTAACTGGCTTTCTTATTCAATATAGTCATGATTTTTCTCTTTAGATATTAGAATAATTTATTTAAAAGCATGCAAACACACAATTTGGAAGTAGGATCTACCATACATACTATGAATGAGGATGGACAAGAAATAGAAATAGATTTAGAATCAAATAAACTCTACAACAATCCTCTGTACACCTGCTGTTATATATATGCTTTTATTGTCTGCCTGTATGTGTGTGTGCACATGCTAAATGAAGGTGTTAAATGTGGGGGGGTCTGCACGGCTCTAAAGAGAGCCAGCTGCTCTTTAATAATGCTGGAAAATATCGACAACAGAGCAAATACACACATGCACTCACACCGAATCTGACACTTTATTGTGAGCCGGCTGGGAAATGCTCATAATATGCATGGACAACTTTGTGTGTGTGTGCGTGCGTCTGGGTCTGTGTGTGTGTGTGTGTGTGTGTGTAGACCCAGTTAGAGTCTTAAGTGTTGTTACATTTTATAGGAAAAGCTTTGACTGAAAAAAAGCCTCCGGCATCCTGACAAATGTCTGTTTCTGGGGGGCACAAATGGTGTTTTGATGTTTGTTATAGGCCTTTTTAAGACTGTTGCTGTTTGTTGTTGCTTATCAAGGACAAATGCTTTCCACTCACAGGGTTAGAGCTACAGGCCTGGATCCACATTACCGCAGTCAATATCAGCTTTTACTGGCGTCATTATGAAATGTCTCTTTCATTTGCTTTTTTTTTTATGTCTTTTCCACTTCCCGTCTGTCTCCGTCTCTCTCCCCAGATAACAGAATGATTAAGGTAAATGGCACCAGAGAGCCTCTGGAGTTTAAGTCACACCAGTGGTTTGGAGCATCGGTCAGGACACACAAAGGAAAAGTGGTGGTGAGTGGACATGACGTCAGTTCAGACATGAAGCACCTGTATCATTATACAAGCTTGAAAACTATAGGTTACACAAATTGTTCTCTTTTTTAAGGCTTTTGAAGTCTTTAAACGGAAATCAGATTGTTATTTGTCATGCAGGCGTGTGCTCCTCTCTACCACTGGCGGACAGTGAAAATGAGTGGGGAGAAGGACCCCGTGGGGACCTGTTATGTGGCCGTCCAGAACTTCAGCGCCTACGCAGAATATTCACCCTGCAGGACCAGTGAGTCACCCCGCAGCCCCGTCTCCAACTGTCTCCATCTCCCTTTTTACTGCCCTCCATTCTCCCTTCCTTTTGTTTTTCTCTTTCTCTCTCTCTGCTGTCAGCATGAACACAAATTAACCATAACATTCAGAATGTTAGGACATGGCTTTAATAGACCATGACCTAGTATACTGTATCTCGCATCAGTCTCATATGTCATAATATGGCATAAAGTTTAAATACGGTGCACCAAGTTTTATGTCAACCTATAAAACATAATATCTGGGCCTCAAGTCTAAAGGGTCGGTTCACCAAAATGACACTCAAAAATACATTTCTCACTTACCTCTAGTATCTTGCATTGCAGACAGTTTATGCTTTATTTGTCCTGGTTTTGATATTCTGTCTCTGAGATCCCTGCCTCCACCCCACTAAAGTTGAGGTGAATGTAATTTTGTTTTATAATATTATGTTTTGTGATGCTGTTTTGGTTTTGCACTGTATTATGTAAAAGTAGTGCTATGATATTGGATGTTACAGGGACTGGGATGAATGCAATTTTAGATCCCAGATGTTCTGATTTCATAAAAAAAAAAAACTTTTTTACTCCGATTTTATGCATGTGTTGGTATGTTCTTTATACTATGACAGTTTTCCTAAAATTAGATTTAAAAAATCGCAGTATATTGCATTATATTGAATTATAACCCCTGTATCATGATACGTATCATATCGCCAGTGATTGACTTCACTGTGAACACTTGTTATTACTACTATCTACTATCTACTAACTACTATCTACTGAAGAAATAGTCCCAATGAAAACTGTTGCTAGCATGTTTTGCCAAAACTTCTATTGTATTTGCATGGCGGCAGAAATCTCAGAGGTGGATGTCTCAAAACTTGGCCAAATCAAAACAAAATTTGAGACAATGGGCCTCATTTAGGAAGCAACACCCGAACAAATGTCCTTTTATTTTTGTTCATATTTACCACATTTCTTTGGCGGCATCTCTCCAAAGGGACATGTGCGTTACCTATGCTAATAATAAACAATCGGCCACATGCCTCCAATTTATGACCAAGTGGGATTCATAATTCAGCACACCTGGTTTGGAGCAGACTTGGAAGATTAAGAACATTTGGTGCATCTGGAGCTCTTATTTTTTCTCGTAACAGAAAATTAAGAGAAAATAAAAAAGAAATTAAGAGAATGTTGCTGCATGAGGCCCATTGTGTGTTTTTTCTAATGTGGTTGCAATGACTGAAAAACAGCAAGCAGACTGGCTTATTTGTTGGCCGGGCTTTCTCTCTCTGGTCCTCTTCTTTCTGTCATCAGCTCTGTGAATGGGATTCATGGGATTTTCCAAACCCCCTCCTCTTCTTCATCTCCAGCTTTTTTCTTTCTCTCCCGCTCTCTTCCTGCGACCCCTCTCACCCTGTACCGTGATATGAGGCACCAGCAGAGTGTGATAAGGAGAAATGGAGCTTATCAGGTGGCACATCGTCAACAGCAGATCAAACACACAGCTCTTATCATCCGCTCCATCATCCGCTCTGCATAAGCACTCCTCACCGTTCACACTCATGTACTCTCATACACAGACTCATACTCCCTCTTGTAATGGGAGGTTGTTAAAGATCTCTGTGTTGTTGTTTATGTCAGTTCGGACTAATCAAGACTATAATCACAATATAAACTCAATTGTTCTCAAGGGTGGAATAACGCAGCAGGGGAGGTATTTCTTTATTATGTGTCTAAGTATGACTCTTCTGCCTCCAACAGCTTCTTTGCTTCATCTTAGCATGAATCTACGACCACTCAGACTATTACAATAACTCACATTTTGTTTATATGTGCACGTGTGTCGTTATGCATCATTAAGCCTCACTTCAGGGTGCCTCTGAAATGGAGAACGATTTATTATGTTCATGCACAGTTTAATGCAGTAATTTAAACAGAAACACACCTCAGTGGTTCTACATTTTTATGTAAACTTTAATAGGTTTTTCTTCAATGTTTGTTTTTTTAAGATGCTTTTCGTAGTATTTGAAAGATGTGTGTGTCTGTGTGGTTTTCAGATGATCCAGACCCGGAGGGACAGGGGTTCTGCCAGGCTGGCTTCAGTGTGGATTTCACCAAGGTAAAGATCGCAGCAACAACCGCACACTATCGCCATGACAACCCCCCTGCACACATCTCGTCCCCTTGTCAAAGTGCAAGCAGAGGGGTTTCTTCAAACACAAGACTCCCTTTTGAGATTTATGGTCTCTGGGAAGACGAGAGCACGTTTGTCCCTAGAGGAGCCTCCACTCCTGATATGACCCATCGCCTCTGAACACAATAGACCAAACACACACTCACTCTTTCACTGTATAGTTAAGGTGAACTTTGACCTCTGTCTCATGGTCCAACTCTACCCTCCTGTACAGGAAGTTTTCATTCTACACCGGACATTTCAACAGGCATGACAGCAGGAATCATATGTGCACGCTCACACAGCTACACATGTTATAACCCCCCTCTAGTCTCAAACAAACATCTGTCACATGACTAACCCTAACTAATTGTATTTATTCCAGGAAGGAATGCTGGTGGTAGGAGGACCTGGAAGCTTTTACTGGCAAGGTAACTGCAGCAACAATGCGTAAGCCTGTCTCTCTTTTGCAATGATTTCATAGATGGGAAGGTGTTCAAATGAGGGAAGAGAATGGAGATGAGTTTAACAGTGAGAACAGCCCACATACACACATATGCATGTGGACACACTTGCCAAAATCTGCAGTTTCATTACAGGAGTCTTACGTAGGAGAAGGTGGAAAGAAATGCGTCTCTTTCTTTGCTGCTTTCTTTAACTTTTTCCCTCACTCGCTCCTTTTCCTCCATGCTGCTCTCTGTCTGTAACAGTGTAACAGGAAATGGGTGTTTGGGCTCTGTAATGAGCTGATCGGGGGGTAATGGAGTGTGGAGGAGCTGCCCCTCTGCCCCGTGATAAAGCGCAGAGGGGCTTGGAAAAGCTTCAAGGAGAGGAAGAGGCTCAAGGGCAGGCTACAGGGTTGAGAAAGACGGAGGAGAGAATGTAAAGACTGATAGAGAAAGAGAGCAGGGAGGACAGCGGGAGCGATAGAGGATTGCTAAGGAGATGATAGAAACATGTTGCGGCGTAGTGGGGGGGGAGAAAGATGAGAAGTGAGGGAGTGAGTCAGACGCAGAAAGAGAAGAAGAAAGATGGATCTTCTGCTCGATAAAAGCAGCGCTGAGGTCAGCTAGCTGGCTGGATACGCAGGGCTAGTCGAAGCAGAGGGATGAAGTGTCTTAATAGGTGTAGACACAGCTAGAGTGTGTCAGAGTTCAGCTGGTGAAGTGTAGCGCTACTCCCCCAACGCCAGGTGTGTGAGAGTGTGTTATCTAAAATTAGAAGAGTTCTGCAGCTGGAGCAAGGAGACAGTTATACTGATAATTTGCACAAATATTACACTATATTCATTTTTAATATTTTTTTTCTGCACTATATTCACTTTTCTAATAGTCCTGTATCACAGTTGTTACCCTGCACTATAATCAGTTTTAACAGTTTTCTTCATCTCTTGGTATTTTTATATCTGGTATATTTTTTGTACTTTGTACTACTACCTTTTTTTACTGCCTTTTTACTAACATGTTTTGCACTATGGAACTGTGATGCTGGAAACTTGAATTTCCCTCAGGATCAATAAAGTTACTATCTATCTATCTATCTATCTATCTATCTATCTATCTAATTCTCTTTCCCTTCTTTATAAACCCCCGTGCGTCATGTCATTTGTTTAGAAAAGAGAGATGGAGAAGAGAGAGAAAGACATAAAGAGGAAAGTGGCTCAGTGATGGATATGTCAAAACTGCTGCACAATTTTTTTTTATGATTTTGGTTTGTTGTTTGGCATTGCTGCTGTTATTACACATGGTTAAATAATAAATGCCGCACTAGACAGGCATCACAGACTAACAACCTAATGGACTGCTCCCTCTCTCTCTCTCTCTATCTGTGCCCTCAGCGTGGCAAGGCTGGCTGCCTCCGGTTAAAACACTTCCTCCGAATGTTTATAAAAGCACTCAGTCTGGATTTTATGGCCTCTGATATACAACGATTATCTTCAGCCTTCAGTCTGAGTCATCATATAAAAAACTCTTTTATATACAATCTTGTTATCTCTGGGTGTAAAGGACACTTCAAATTAGCTGCAGTGAATTATGCATCTGTGTTAACAGTTTGTAACACGGTGTCTCATTAATCAGATGGAGGTTTAATAATGAGTTGATATAGTGATATGTTATTCTGGGAGATAAACTCGTAGCGTATGTGTGAGGGAGAAGGAGAGGGAAGGGGGGAGGAAGAGGAGTTGGAAGGAGGGTTAAGAGGGCACATTTTCCACCCTGTCAGTGCACACGCACACACACATTAAGAGAGGATTTATGGAAAGTGGAGGGCGGTCGTAGATAAAATCATTTGTTTGTTTGACCTCTTGTTCAACAGCAGAGGAAGGGTGTTGTTTGTGCGCACACACCTATAATTCAGAATCCTCGCTGCGGAGAGGACAGGCGCTTTCTTGAGGGTGTTTTAAAGGAACATTGGAGTATTTTTCCAACAATGTGCTTTAGCTTTCGTCGGGGAAGACTCGCATGTGTCGTTAGCTCTGTGCATCTTTCATGTGGAGCAGATGGGTCGGCTCCAGCAGGTTTCTATAGCGAAGGGCGGCGGTGCTCCCTTCATGGGGTCCCGAGCTGAAACCACTGGCCATGAACAGATGTGACTCTCTTGCCCTGAGTGTTTGTTTTTCTCTATCTATTTATCTGCGTGTGCAGGTCAGGTAATGACAGCGGGGATAGCCGAGATACTGAACGGCTACTCTTTGAAGGCAGTGCTGAGACGGGTTCCAGGAGAGAAACACACTCGAGCTGCTGAAGACACACACGACGACAGCTACCTTGGTAACATTTACAAAACAAACACACACACAAAGTGACGACCGTTGTGATCTAAATAGTAATCATACACTACATTACACGTATCACATATGGTTTACACAGAGCGATGAGTTAATTTCGCCCATATGTCATCATGTGCAACCGATTTCTCTCTAGGTTACTCTGTGGCAGTGGGAGAGTTTACAGGAGACTCTGAACAAGGTGAGAAAGCCAACAATTCATTATAACTAACCACATGCTGCACCAGACGAATCCCTCACTAACAAGGCCAGCAGGCACCCTGCAACGCCGTCTGAACCGCTGCAACACTCTCTTTCTGTTCTCTCCGGCTGGATGCCAGGACCACTGTGGGGGGTGTTATGGGGTGAGCGATAGGGAGCGGACAGCTGGGTGACAGTGTCTTGGTCTGAACTCAGAGGCAGTAATGAGAACCGTCTCTGTATGTCTGGGTCGCGACCCTGAGGGGACAGGACTTCGGGAACTGCTGATAAAGGGATTTCCTCTCCTCCATTTTGACTGATTAGAATGATTAGTGGCAGACTCCGCAGACCTCTTCAGGTCTAGAGTGAGTCCAGAATCTCTTGAGTATTAGGTGGAGAGAGAGACAGGCACGCACACACAGCATCGTTTTATTAAAGTCGTGCAGGTGGGGAGAAGTGCAAAGGAGTTTATCCTTAAAGCTTTCACGTGGGAGGCCAAAATAAAGTCATAAAAGTTCTGATTATGACTTGCCAGCAGTGTGGCATTTTGATTCACATCCCTCTGCGAGTTTCAGGTGCCGCTGACGTTCATTCCCATGCCATCACCAAGTAATTTGAGGCTCAGCTCTTTTATTAAAGAAAATATGAAGAAATAAAGCAACCACAGTCATGCTACATCATTTTTTTTAAAGCATTTAAACAATTTTTTTATTGCTTTCTCTTCAAACACTATCACCACACACTCACTCTTCTGTCACACGCATGAGACCCTCCTCCCCCCAACGCCACTTTAGCTTCCCATTCATAATTTCCTGTCTATTGGAGCCTCTTTGCTAATCACCATGTAGTGGGATCTTTACGGGACAGCCTCGCGTTTACATACCCCCATACCAACCCCGCAAAGGCCCTGAACCCCCTCTGGCACAACACATGTCCGGGAGACTTAAAGCGAACCTTAAGAGGTTACACATGCCTGTTGATGTGTTGTGTTGTGTTGTGGTACGAAGCTTGTTGTGGTCATGTTCCCCAAACCCTCTTCAGACTGGAGAACTGGTCGTAACTGTGAGTTCTGAGTGAAGATGGAGCTGGGAAATCCTAGTTTATAGGCTCGTGGTTGAGCCTTTTGGGGTAGAGCTGGAAGGCCGGAAGGAGGGGACGCTGTCTTCGCTCTCTGGGTGGGTCCTCTCAGATCGTCCCTCGAAGTCCACGGCGCCGCACTAATCAATCAATACACCATCACCCAATCACTCAGTGTGTTCTCAGCAACACTTGGCCCTTCTGACAGGGTGGGCTGGGTAGAGGGTTTAAGGGTTCAGGCCTTTGAGACAAACCCTTTCTTTCTCTGTAAGTCTTTCTCGCACATACACACACGCTAATGTAAGTCTTTCTTTGTTTGTATGTTTCCCAGAGCTGTTAGCCGGAGTCCCAAGAGGAGCACAGAACTTTGGATATGTGAGTTTGAATCGACAAGCAAATGCATACAAACAATTATCCAAAAAAAAAGACATTTGTTTGGTCATTCAGCAGCAACAGCATTATTACCGTGACATATTACTGTGAAGATATGATGAGTATGAAAGTGATGTGAATCATATGCTATGGCCTTCGCAGTCACTATATCTCAGCCCAGTTGAACACCTACTGTATGGGAGATATAGGTGCGTTCAACTACACTCTCCTCCACCACCATCATCAAAAAAACAAAACAAATTATGGAATATATTTTGGACAGATGAAGTATATTTCCAGAGACTTGTAGACTCTATGCCTATGACCTTTGAAGCCATTTTGGTGGCTTATGGTTAAGCTTTACGTCGGGTTTTTCTTTACTTCTGTATCCGTTTTCTCTACCATCTGTATGCCGTATATAAACTCGACATGTCTTGTAGTTGTGTGTGCAGCCGTGTATGATCTTAGTGAGATAAGAAGTACAGTATACGCTTTTTTTTGTGCAGAAACATATGCAGACACACAATAAAGTCTTCTAGATTCATCTGCTTTTAGTGTTTCATATAAGATTACATCTTTTACTGTACACTGTATGTATTTACATAGCAACGAGAAATACAGCATGTGCGTCTGTATAAACTGTGTCTAGGTTTCTCTTATGGGAACATGTCCCCAGGGCTGACAGTGTCAATCCTCCCTAATGACACACAGCTTCCGCCGCATGTGGAGGGCGGTGACCCCACCTAACCCCACTAACCCTTCTCCACACACACACGACCCCTAACCCTAACCTGCAGTGCAACCGCAGGACGCGTCACACTGCGCACACATTGCAACAGTGTGTGTTTCATGTCTGGATCTTGTAGCTGGTGCGAGGATGCTCCTTCCTGTACAGACAGTGCACTGTGAGTGTCATAGAGGAGGGGGGCTTGCTGCTCGCAGTAGGGGGAGTGTTATGAGGTAGGCCGTGTTAGAGGCCTGGCACCGGAGTAGCTGTCAACCCTGATCAGGTTTCTCCTGTGACCAATCTGACAACTCGGAGTGCATGAAAGTCAAGCTAGTGATTCAATATTTGTGTTTACACATCCTCATCTGTCTGTGTTCGTAAGTCTATCCCTGTTTAGTATGTCTTTGAGACATCTGTGAATGGGTCAACGTGTATCCTCCTGCATGTGTGTGTGTGTGTGTGTGTGTGTACGTGTAGCCCCCGGCTGTCTCCATGTGGTTGTTATTTTAGGTCTTATGAAGGAATTCTCAGCCTCCCCCCTCCGTCTCTCCCCACGACCGGGGTTAGGATGGGGGAAAGGAGAGAGACATGAGGGGGGGAAATGGTAAAGGCACAACGATGATGATGGTGGTGGGGGAGGGCAGGGAAAAGAAAAAGAGGTTTCTGTAGAATAAAAGCTTTTTTATGCGGCTTTGGACTTTTTTTTCCTGCATTCTTCATGTGCCTGTTTGTCAGGCTGCTTGGACATGTTTGCTTGTGGAGCACAACAAGGACCAAGCCTGGTGCTTTTATTAGTCACGTCATATTATATCTGACAGTCTCTGCTTGTTTTAGGTGGCGATGATCAACTCCACCAATCTGACCTTCATCCAGAACTTCACCGGGGAACAGGTAGGAGCATCAACACATCCCAGTGTTCCCAGTCACAGTCTGTCATAGTGCAGGGCCGTATATAAACGACTGCACTGTGGTCACCAGCTGATAAAGATTTTCTTCCATTTTTTATTTAATTCAATTTGAATGTAGATGAAAATTAAATTAGATGAAAATCAACCATATGTGTTTACGGTTAAAAATACTCATGTTCCTTCTTTGTCTGTCTCAGATGGCCTCCTATTTTGGGTACTCTGTGGCTGTCACTGACCTGAATGGAGATGGGTAAGAAGAAAATGTCCTCGTCAGTCTAGACGCATACTTTCTACTGTCTTTCATAGCATTAAAACTACAGCATATGTCCCCAGGACCGACGATGTGATGGTTGGAGCGCCCCTCTACATGGAGAGAGAGATGGAAAGCAAACCCAGAGAGGTGGGGAGGGTGTACCTGTACCTGCAGATGGCCCCGCTCACTTTCTCCAAACCTGTCGCCCTCACTGGCACGCACACCTTTGGGCGCTTCGGCACGGCTATAGCACCCCTCGGAGACGTCAACCAGGATGGATACAATGGTATGCTTGCGAGGATGAAAGGCAGAAACGGGGGGAGAAGAAAGGGAAAGACGAGATAAAAAGGAAATTGAGCCAGATGAAATTCATCTGAGAAACTAAAATATGCAAGATGAGAGAGACAACAAAGAGGAAAAAGAGAAAATTAAACAAAATCCTTTCATTTATTTTGTGTGCCAGTGCATGAACCTCTTTCTGTTGTACTTGTCTGCCCATGTGCGGCTGGTGTTTCCAGGTAAACCCAATGACAGACAAATCTTTTTCTGTGTATCCCGTGCCTCTCGGACTGTTTTGTCTCTGACTGAGGAAATCCTATCAGACGCTGCTGCTTGAGAAAACTTTAAGCTCTTCAGCCAATCAGGAAGTGCGCCGATGAAAGGTTGTCTGTGTGAACTGTGTTTCCTCCTGTGATGATCGGGGATAAGGCCGTGTGTGTGTGTGTGTGTGTGTGTGTGTGTGTGTGTGTGTGTGTCTGTGTGTGTCTGTGTGTGTCTGTGTGTGTCTGTGTGTGTGTTGGAGTTATTTTTAACCAACCAGATGTGCCCTGAGATAAAATCATCTGGGAGTTTCTGTCCAGCAGCCCGGAGTTCATTCCTCTTCAATGTGTTTGTTTTATCCTCACATTGATTGGACAAAGACACACACACACACACACACATGCACCACACAAACCAGGCAGGCTGCAGCCCAAATGCTCCATGAAGCTAAGGCATGTGCTTTAAAAATGAATGAACTAATGCACATCTGGCCCTCGTATGACATTAATCCCACTGATCTATGTTTTATTAATGTATGGACACTCTGTGTTAATGTGTGTCCCACCCCTTTAAACCCCTTTAACCATCGGATCAATAACCATTGGATCAATACTGAAGCTGAAACCCTACTGTAAATCACATCAGGCTGTCTGTCAGGATGTGACCGTCTCTGAGGAGCCTCTCTGCCAGCTGCAGTGACATGCGGAGCGTAGACTTGTTGAGAGTTAATCTAATGAGTACAAGTCCATGTCTGTGCATGATTTCATTATTCGGCATTGCATTACGGCGTCACCATGGAAACATTGAGATCAGGGTTTTCAGCAACATGTCAAACTGCTGCGTTCGAGTATACCTGTGCCTCGTATGTGTCCATGCATAATCACTGACAGATCCCTTTTCTGTCTGTGATGACACTGAGGCTCTTCCTCCTCCCATAGCAGAGGCCTCATCACCCCCATTTCCATGTCCTCTCATCTTCATCACTTCATGGCTGTCAGCTGTGGAAAGAAACCTTCCAATTTAGTTAATTCAATTTGCAATGTGGCTCTTTTTGTTTTTAGTTTTTATCAATCAACCAGTGGCTGTCTGTCACCATCGCTTTCTGTCTGTGAGTAGCAATCTCCTATAGTTTTGGTCACAGTGATCACAGTGGGTGTTCTGCTATTTAGCTGTGGATTTCTGCATTGAGGGGGATGCTGTTGAGCAATGCCCATGAGCGACTTTCACATTATTTGAAGACTTTTTTTTTTTTTTTTTTTAAGTAAAATGTTTTTTTACACAACTATTCAGTTATGTACACATACCCACGCATAGACATACAGACTTGGGCACACACAGGCTCATATATACACTTGCATACACACATGGTTGCGTTTATCCTCTCTACCCCACAATCTGCTTCATGTGGAACTAGTTGTTTAGGCTGAGAGAGAGAGAGGGGGTCCAGAGACAAACAGGATGTCTAGAGGTGTTTGGACAGTTACAGCACGGAGGGATACTTTTTGTGCAGGGCAGTGCAATGTGTGGAGAGTAAGAGGCTAAAGAGTAAACAACAACAACATCTGTTCATATGGGTAAAGAATCATTGACTTTTCATATCAGGACAGGTGCTTGCAGTAGTTGCTTTATCTCTGTTTTCATGTATGTCTGTGTAATAGGCCTTTTTCACTGCAGACATTTGGACTTGTCATAGTGGGAACAGCACAGGTGATACCAATAACACATACGAAGGCTCCGTTCTATTCAAGTGTCCCAGTTAGGGTGACAGTGAGCAAACGTGAACGACACCAGGAACCTGAAATCAAAGCAGCTAAATGGAATTCAGCCATCATTCATTTCAATATTAACATCTGTCCTTTTCCGATGGTGACAAGTCAAAATGTCTTACTATGAACAATTGTTGTCCAAATGGTCCGACATAAAATTTGGGTTAGAAAAGTTAGAAAAGTTCTCAGGGGTTTTAAAGTTATTGTTCAACATTTTTGAAAATATGCCTTTTCACTTTCTTGCCAAGAATAATTGATACCAGCCTCATATCTATCACATCTAGCTAGAGTCAGGAGACAATTCTCTTAGCTTGCTAATGTTAATTGTCTACTATCTTGAGGACACTGGAGGACACAGAGGCACATGAATCTTTTCAGATTACCTGTCTCATGCACTACTATCAGGATATAGTGATACATTTTATAAAAATAACTTTTTTTAATCATATTTGCTCCATTTCTATCCACTGCAGCTTTAATTAGTGAGGTTTAGGACACATCCAGGCTTCATATTTCCCCCTGTTTCCAGTCTTTAAGCTAAGATAAGTAAGTTAGAGGCACACATGGCAGTGGTATCGATCTTCTCATCTAACTCTCGGTAAGAAAGCGAATAAGCATATTTCCAGAAATGTCAAACTATCTCCAAACAGTATAGTTGCCAAGTCAACCTCTAATTATTTCTCACTTATTACTGGGGGATATTTAGCCAAATGTTTGCCATGCAGAGCACAATACTAAGTAACCGAGAACTAGAGCAATGACCTAAACAGTGCCCAGACAAGACAAGATTAAAAGATGAGTAAAACAAATGGAAATTAAAGCAAAGAGGTAAATGATCATGCTGCCATGGTCCCCGCAGTGCAGGTAAAGGAAGGTCAAGCTCTTTTCCTTCTCTCTTTCCTTCTACCTGTATGTTTCCCTCTGCTTCTGTCTCAGAGGGGCCTTAACCCTGCTGATGTCTAAACCATGCTTGTGTGTGTCATCCGTTAGACGTGGCGGTGGGCTGTCCGTTCGGAGGCGAGGATCGTGGAGGCAGAGTATTGATCTTTAACGGCAACAAAGATGTGTCCACGCAAGGCCTGACGCTGAGCCAGGAGCTGCGAGCATCCGGGACCCCCGGTGGCAGCTTGCCGGGATACGGATTCACCCTGAGAGGAGGCCAAGACCTGGACAACAATCAGTATCCTGGTAAATACTCACACTCAACAAGTCAATCCTTCTCTGCTCAACTCCCCATGTTATAATCAAAATTCTTTCTAAGACTTGCATTCCTTCACTTCTCCACTTTCCTTCCAGCTCCTCTCGTTACAGCCTCCCCTCCTCTTCATTCTTGACCCCCACATTTCATGCTTCCCCTCCCCAACCCCCATGCACTCCTCCACTACCATCCCCATGTTTTCCTGTATGACTTTCCTCCTCTTCTCTGGTAAAGTCATCAGTCAGACGAAGGGGGTATAGGGATGAGTGCCAATGAACTGCTGCCGCATCCATTCTTCAGGGATTTATAGTACTCAAGTAGGAGAGAAAACACAAGATTGAGAGAAAGAGGTATAATAATACATTATCCGCATGTTCAGTCTGCCAGACATTCAAGCCTCGACCCGTATCCCTAAAACTATGAGCAGACAATACAGCATGCAATCAAATTACATGCAGGCACACTTTATATGCCACCTACTCACTTTACCAGACACCTCAACCTTCTGACAAAACATACCTGAAAAGGAGGGGATTTTTTCATACGAGTGCAAAGCTGTTGTACAACAGTTTTTAGTACAGAAAAAAAATCCATTTGAAACAAGGCAGGTCTGTAAAACCACTGTTTTACTACCTAATTTTCTCCCTAATTTAAAGCCAATCTGCTCCCAGCATTACTTTGGCTTTGTGCTTCCACAGATTAGGCTGAAAAGGAGAATTTGTTTAGTTTTACCTTTTCTTTTCTTTACCCCCACTCCCTTTCCCCCTTTCTTTTCCTTTTCATTCTGCTGTAATAACAGATTTCTTCATTCCACAAACAGGATATCAAGGGAAATACACGCACAGGAGTACACACAAGTTAACATGTGTGGCTTGTGATCAGTTTCACTGGCGGCTGGAGAGTGTGTGTTGAGCGAGTGCCAGGCTTTAGGTCAAAGCTAGACCCTCTGCAGACCCACTGTGCAAATCAGCAAACCCCGAATTAGAAAAAACATTGTACAGTAAATACACACTCAGGGGTTACAGGTTGAAACTTGGGCTGGTGGAGGAGGAAGTGGAGTAGAAACTCATGGGTGGCATAGCTTTCAGCCAACACACACACACACCATATAAACATGCACACACACACAAACGTGCAGCACTTGTGTCGTCTGTCATTAGAGAGCTGGCTGGCGGAAGTGAAACACACACACACGTACAGAGTGTCGTTAGCAGGGTAGTAAAGTCACACTGTTCAAAGGAGCCAGGGATGTTTGATCAGTATTATGAGAGGACTGAACAGGCGTCTGGGAGGCCTGCTAACGCCGCCATATGCTCCCATAGATGTTAAATGACATTAGTTTACTGCAGGAACACAGACAGAAGGAAGATGACGATGAAGCTCCACTTTTAGCTTTAATGGACCTGTTTTATTTGTGTTTTTATTTGATAGCTTGCAGTAGGAAATTAAAGATGGAAAGACACAAAATGACAAAAATGTCACCCACACTAACGGAACATGTCCCCAGGGGTGTTTTTTATCTTGAGGGATCGCCTCGCTTCCCAGCATTGGACAATCAAACCGTTACCAACATGGCGGCTCGTTTGGAAACTTTCCTCTCTTATATAACGAAAATAGTTCACCGAAATGTGTTTCTGCGAGAAGAAATCCATGCAGTTGCTGATTCTGTCTTTATTTTGGATCGACAACGCTTAGTTTGAAAGTTCATCGTGAGTTTCCAGAGGTGCAGAGTCGCGCCGGACGCCCCTGATTTGCATAAAGTAGCCTAGACCTCAACTTCATGAAAATGAGGAGCAGCCAACGTGACGCCCCGTTTCTCAAATCACGCCGCCACGCTACCAGAATGCATTGCACGGCTGCTCACGTAGACAATGAATGGGAAGCGTGGAAAGGACGAAGGCTGTGAACATGGGGAGCTTCTGTTGCTTATGCAGCGGAGGTCAATGAGCAGAGTATGGTTCAGGCTAAAGGCTGGAGTTAAGGTTAGGGTCAGCTGTGTATCGGAAGGGGGTCAGATAGCCTCAGGGTGCATTTCAGGTTCAGCCGAGAGGTCAAAGTTCAAAAACTGACAATGTTTTACCTGCCAATCACACCGACTTGCTGAGAGAGTTACAGACAGAGACACGTCGGGGTCAGTGATTTGGATGTGTGTGGTGGCGAGGGGTCATTAGGTTGGTCATTAGGTCGGTAAGTAGGTGTAAAATTTATTACTGGGCTCCATGTCTACTCGACCATCTTTTGTACTTTGTCTTTTTCATCTTAAAATAGGTCAAAGTGATCAAATTGGTACCTTTTTCTTGTTTTGGAGCAATCTTTTGGCATGTTTCTTGTTCCCTCAGTATTATAGTTATATACCCCAAATGTACTTTTTAAACAAAACCTGCCATATTAGTCAATCCTGAGAAAGTCCTCCCTAATTTGTTTAAGCCAATTCCCCCATCTGCAGTGTGAAAGATGTACTTTTCAGGCCAAATAGGGAGTGTTGAACATGTGCATTAGAGCTGGCAAGTTACCGAATAGCCTTAACATCCCACACATGCATCCAAGAATTAAGAAATCCTCCATGTCTCTCTGAAAACCGCCTCCTTTTCCATTGAGTGCCATTGACCTTTGGCATTTCATCATGGAGGCCAGTCCCCTGCAGCTAAACAGGCAGTCGGGGCAGGCAGCCAGTGACAGCTTGACAGTCTGTCTAAACTCTGGATGGAGGTTGTGTTTTCACAGCCCAGGACAGACACCATCAGCTAAAGCAGCTCAGTTACAGACTATACCTGCACATAGACCGGCCATCAATGAGTGGAGTGTATATGAGAGTGTACGCACTGGTGTGTCCCACTGTGTGGGCATGGTTCGGTGTGTCTCCACACACACACACACACACACACACACACACACACGCACTAACCTCAAATCAACAGTGGCAGGCAAGCTTTCCTGTGCGTAAGGAAATGGGATTGACATAAAAAGGAAAGTGGGCCGTTATTTGATTTAGCCCACGGTGCAGCCATGCACGCACTCACACTCTCACACACACTTAACCCCATAGGTGCCCTGTCCACAAATCAGTCTCATGTCATGCGGTGGTTTTGAGAGCAAACAAAAGCGTGAGGATAAGGAGTACAGACAACCACTGTATCAAAAACTCACAGCTATGGAAGGAGTGGAGTTGGGTTTCCAGGTTACACAACTGCAGCAGCGGGATGGATGGAGGAATTTGGACTGGGACCGAGGTGGTCCCTCTCTGTCTCTCTCCGTCTGCTGAAAACACACCTTGTTTCTGATGGCTTTCACAGATGGCGGTTTAAAGGCCAAGTGCACTATCGCTTTCTCTCTATCATCCCCCTTCCTTCTCCTACTGCGCTCTCTTTCCCCTCTTTCCGTACCTCTCCAACTGCCCCGCAAAACCCACATCTTGAGGTCCTTTCTCGTTGCAGGCTTTTCGATACAGTACACACACAGAGCCACACACTCACATAGCGACATAGCACACTCCAGGGGAAGAGGGACAGGGCCTAAATGTTTAATGTTGTGGTTTCAGGGGGACTCGGTGACTGCAGCCAAAGGCAGAAACAGATGTTCCTCCTCTCAGATTCAATTAGTCCCTTTCTTCTTAAATACGCGGGAGAGGAAAGGCACAGCAAAATGACAAGCAAATACTAGAGTAGAGTACACTTCCACCAGCTTAGTCCAATAATGCCTGCGGCAGGTTACCACAGCATTTACACACTGATAGTTGCTTCCAGTTACTCTGTTTCTCAGTATTTGGTGTTGTTCACAGTTCTATGTCATTTTTAACTGACTAAATTCTAGTTTTTGGATAGTTTTTATGGCAATCTTTACAATTTTTGTATCATTTTATAGGCCAAACCATTAATAAATTAATCATAAAAAATAGTAAAAGATTAATTGATATTGAAAATAATAATTAGCTGCAGCCCTAGTTGCTTTTCACCAAGCAGCATGAGGTTATTCTGTCTTTCTCAGGATCACACAACTTACTTTTGCTGCGTCTGGCAGTGGTGGCTTGTATTCATTAAGTGCCTCTCTTCAGTTTCACATTGTTTTAATCAGCACTTGTGTGTGTGTGTGTCTATGTGTGTGTATGTGCGGCTTTCATTGGTATGTGTCCCCTAACCGCAGCCATTAAATACCAGGCCCTATTTTAAACTTGTGAGAGCCAATTAAAAGTGTGTGTTCATCACAAAACCCATGAAAACAAATAAAAAACGACATATAGATGAGATCTGTTGCTGCTTACAATTAGGAGCTGTTGGGAAATGTTGTTGCTAGGCGAAATGTGATTGGATCGATGTGAACCTTCTAATGGTGCTGGAATGCAGCGTGGGGTCCCTGTCTCGCAGCAGACACACACACACACATACATGCACGATGAACTCACAAACACATACATTAATGCATGTCGTGTTTATGAATTTAGTCTGAGCTGAGTCATGTGTGAAAAGAAAAGCATGGTGATATCAGACAAAATGTCAAGGAAATATCACAATGTGTGTGTGTGTGTGTGTGTGTGTGTGTGTGTGTGTGTGTGTGTGTGTGTGTGTGTGTGTATTAAATGTGAGAAGTCTGTGTTTGATGAAGATTGCTGGAGACCTTGAAATCAGTCCCATCTGTGGCATTCTTTGAAGCTCTCTATTCCCGTCTCTCTCTCACTCACTCTCTCTCTCTCTTTCTCTCTCTCTCTCTCTGCAGATCTGATCGTGGGGGCGTTCGGGGCAGGCGAGGTGTCGGTGTACAGGTAACAATGTACAAGTCGCTCTTCCTCTGAGTAGAGAATCTTTCTCACGTTTGTGCTTTTCCTAGTAGTCTGTGAGAAGTTTTCTTATGTCAGATTGTTTTACAGTATGTCTGTGTGTGTGTTTCGTATGTAGGTCTCGAGCTGTGGTGTCTGTGGAAGCTGCACTGATCTTGACTCCCAGGATCCTGAACCCCGATGACCGACAGTGTCACCTGCCTGAAACAGATATCATGGTTACCTGGTAAGATGAGCATGCTTAAGGCTGTCCCAGACTAACTAACTAATTAACAGATGTTGAAAGTGTTTGAGACCCCACACATTACGATAATAAGTCATGGTACATATAACAGTTTTGTTCCTATAGTGTGTGGTGAGCAATGATATGACCAAAACAGCACACAACACACTAACAGATTCCATTCATGAACAACAAGAATTCCGACTCTCAAAACCGGTAATCTCGCGACATCTCTCACGATCAACCTTGACTTTAGTGTAAACAAACATGGTGGACGAGGGACAGGAAGAATTAGTGATGGAAAGTCATGGAGACATAAAATCAACGAGTTGGTCCTCCATTTCTGAGGTCCGTTTTACTACTACTTTATGCTTCGCGTTTGCATTCGCCACGGCCGCCATGACCTGAGTATTTACCAGTTGTTGTCTGTCCTTCTTCAGTCAGCTTGGTTCCCAATTGGCTATCATTTGTTCCCACGTGACTGCGTCATCGGCGGTCCTCGGGGTTCCTCACACACAACAGGATATCAGATTGTAAATACTGAACGTGTTTAATATTTACTATTTGGATTTGGATGGACTTCGGACCCTATCGGGGATGTAAAAACACTCTTAAAATACCTCACACCACAAGAATATCTGGAAAGATAACCTTTAGAACGATCAAAAAATCGGGGCTTTACTGACAAAATCTTGATTCTTATGTAGTGCGTACCCGGCATTAGATAGTCTCTAAGAAAGATTTTAATCTCAACGAGCATTATGCAAGGTTAAATAAAAAAAGAAAATATACTACAGTCTTAAATGCACTTCATGATACTAACCCAAACCCAACTGACAAATGCTGACTTTGGAGTACCACACTGACAATTAAACAAGCAAAACATTTTTTCCCAAAGAATTTATAATTATAATAAATGTTCCTCTAGCTCTTTACCACAGATCACAATTTGTTGTAATTTACTCCAGCTGTGTGGACAATCCTCCACTTCCGTTTAGCATTGCATCCCCATCAACGCCACACTCAAAGTCAAGCTAAAAATGAAAAGTGAAATCTTTGCGTTTGCTTGATTTAGTAACATTTCCCGTTTTAACACTCCAGATACTCTTAGTTATAATTTATGTGTAGTTTTTCGAGACAGACCTTGTGTGTGTGTGTGTGTGTGTGTGTGTGTGTGTGTGTGTGTGTGTGTGTGTGCAGGTGAATCAAAGCTAAAGGGATCAAAGCCTTCAAGAAGACTAATGAGGCCCACTGCTATACTGAACCCCAGAGCTGTACCACAAATCTTACTGCTTATACTGTATCATAAAACGATATGCAGTATAAAGCATACACATTCACAAATCACACACACACTGACAGACGTGACAAATATTTCACCCCCGTGCTCTAGACGTTTGCCATCAGCCAAGGTCTGTTTGTCTGTGTGTCTGAAATACTCATATAGCCCTGGAAATGCAGATTTATGAGACCCTGCTATTAATTTAAAACAGCATAATTCTATTTTGATTATGTTATTGTTCCTGTGGGTAGCAGGCTGGCTTTGAACAGTCTGGGGGTGAGTTTAGTTGAGGAGAACGGGTCTAAAGGCTCCTGCAGCTCCGCCACAGTCTGTTGTTGGTCCAAACTTATTGGGGCTGAACCGCTGTCGGACTATTTGGACGGGAGAAAGTGTGCTCGGCTAGTTGCCATCATGGTGTCTGTGTGTGTGTGCGTAGTGGTGTGTGAGTGTTGGCAGCGAGTGGAGAGGGAACAGGGTTTTGGGTCGGATTGACAGAAAGCACTAAACTGTGGAATTCTGTCTAAATACAACTCAGCTTATTTAAATAAACCACCATAAAGTTTTGGTCAGAGGTATGGAATCAGATAGGACACATAGGACACGCACATGCAGAGAGTTAAACAGCAGCTTGTAGAATTAATAGATGGCTGATCGCTCTGAGAGTTGTGGACATTTTAGCCGTTTCCCTGTGGTGAGAGCTGGAGAGACGCATGATGGGAGGTTAGCTCCAGTTTGCGCCGCTCATGTATTACCATTACATTTGAGTCACAGGTTTAAGCATCAGATTTTTGGAAAAATAATTACCCAGCAATCTTTGAAAACCCAGAGGGTCGTTTAACAACACTGACCGCTGTTCTGAAGGTATTTCCAGAATCCTAAAAGACTCCTCAAACCACCTGGATGAAAAATATTCTCTTGGCTGCATAATTGTTTTCATTTTTACATAATTTTTTGGCATTTTTAAGTCTTTATTACAGACAGTGGAGTTGTGCTTCTTTTCCCTAATCCTAACAAATATGGTAACCAGAAATGACACTTCTCCTCGGTCAATTTGTACAACATGATCTAAAATTTTATTTAGTTATATCGGTATATATTTATGTTTCTTGTCAATACTTAATACAATATTCTCATACAAAATAACATTTGTGGCAAAGTGGCAATATTCTCGTATTAATTATATACTTGTATTTAAAATGTCTTGCTCATAGTGATGAACCAACAGAGAATAACTGGACTCTGCAGTTCCTCTCAGCTCTACAGAGCTTTATAGTGAGTTGCAGCTCACTGTTTCTAGCTCGCAAATTTACTGTTTTGGTTTCCTCTCACCGTTCTTATAGTCGTTTTTGGCTGCCAGCAAATAATCTCTCAAATCTGACTCTACGCTACCTACCTAGCCCCTGCAGACAGACAAAGTTAGCGACTAGCTGGTGAACATAGTGGAGTATTTTGCAACTAAAGAGCAGGATGTTTTTCTCCAGAGTTGGTGGAGACCAAAATTAGAGCTGAAAGGAGAGTGAATACTGGACTTAAATTCATCAGGTGGACAGAAACACGACTCCAAGTGTCGCTCAGTATCTGCTGGATGCGTAAATAAGCAACTGTTTTCTAACATGTTTCAACTCAAGAGGTGGTTGTATGTCAATGTTGTGTTCACAGCTTGATTCTGCTGACCCCAAGTGGCCAAAAAGCAATCTTCTGGGTTTTTCAAAGATCGCAAGGAAATATTTTTTTTTAGAAAATCAGATGTTTTGTTCTGTGACTCGATTGTAATGGTGATATATGAGAGAAACAAACTGGGGCAAGATGGATGAAGGAGTGGTGGAAAAGGAGGGGCAGCTACTTAATGACCACTCTTGAATTGAACGTTCTTACTCATTAAGTGGACCCGAGGTAGTCGGGGAGGGGATTTCTGTGTGCCTGTTTACAGGGAGGGCCGGCTAGCAGTGTGGAGGGTGGTGGAGCAGAGATGCATTTTGGGGAAAATTACATACAGTAATGACTAACCAGGCAGCAGAGCTGTTGTCAGTAAAATGTGGGTCATTTCCGCACTGCATACACTTAAGTTTGACACACAGTGCTTATTAGAGTCACACTTGAGCACACCCACCCAAAAACATGAAACACGCACATGCTTACATGCAACACATATTAAACATGCATGAAGCCACCTGGGGGAGGTCAAAATGACGTAGGGGAGCAATTTCTAAAATAGTAACCTGTATTTTATCACACACACATAAACTAACATCTGCGTCCCACACATTCAGAACGCAGGAAAACTAGCTCATCATTATTTGTGTCATCTAATGGGGATCCTAATTATTAGCAAACACTCAAGCATACACAACATCTGCTTTTTGGATGTTGGGGTTTGTTTACTGAAACCAAACAACCATTAATCACATGAAGTCATTTATCTCACGCCTAATATTGCTTAGTCTTAAGAATCAGGAGCGTTACGTCTCTAAACTTCCTCAGATTAGTGCCTATTAACAGTGCAGGGCTTCCTGTGTGGGTGTCACTTCCCTGTTCTTGATTAGAGAGGTGATAACACACACACACACACACACACACACACACACACACACACACACACACACACACATACATACATACATTCATACGCACTGAAATAGAGGAAATGCAGAAATGTTTCTCAGTCTCCCATGTCTGTGTGTCTAATTGAGTGGCTCATAGGACCCTTAGCGGTATTTCCCTCTGCCCCCTGGAGCACAGGAAGGAAATAATGACTTGCTAATGGGCAGCTTATTTATTTTTATAGTTTGTTTTTTATGATTTTGCATACAAATATGAAACAATAGTGTGGTCGAAAACGTCTGCAATGAATGAATACTGTCATTGGAGCTTAGTGTGCGGTCATGATTTCCTCCAATAAGTCACTGTTGTGACCAGCACCTAATTTGAACACTTAGTCAGAGCTGCCGCCCTTAAACCTGCAAGGCTCACTGTTCTTACAGGTGTAATATCCTGTATGATTTATCGGCAGACTCGTTATTGAAAAAGATCTTTATGGTATCATGAGGTCCCAATAGAAATTGGACTCTAAATATTGGCACCCGTGCATTTTGTTCACTTTGTCAGCGTTGATGTGGGTCAGTAGACGGGTAGGGTGTCTTAATAATGTACAGTTATCACATTACATGTTCTCCCCCTCTCTTGTCTATCTCTTTAACCTTCCTAATATTCTCTTCCTCCAGCCTGAAGGTGGACGTGTGTGCGGCAGTGAGCGGAGTGGGGATCCCCAGCTCTGTAGGTAAGCAGCTGTGCACAATGTGGTGGAATGAAAGCGGGGGAGGCAAAAGGGAAAAGCTCAGAGGGTGGGACAGCAGTCAGAGCCACCTCCAATGTACATCTCATTAGTGTTTCCAGCTCTGCTTCACCGATCAGAGTGGGGGAACAAAGGCAGGAGGGAGGGTGGAAACAAGAACAGGGTAGACAGACACAGACAGTGGAGGTGTAAAGTACATTGTTTCCACTGTCTAATGATGCTCTGTAGAGTAAAACACCTACAAACGGCTCCTTACTTCCTGACTAGTGGAAAGTCGTGTATACTCTTGTGCACACATAAAGGGATTGGACCATGTGGATTCAACAGTTAAGGAGGGTCTGATTGGCTGGATCACCTTATTCGATCTCACACTGTCACTACAATGGATGTATTGAGAGAACTGGATACAGCGTTGCAGGCGGGGCCCCGTTCATTCCTATGAAAGTTGCTCAGTTGCGCATGATGCCAAAATTGCTTGACTTCCGAGTGGAAAAGTACCCGTATCTTGGGCCCATGGAGCAGGCACAGTAGTGTCCGCTCGCTCACGAGGTCACAGCAGTCACACTGTCGTCACGGCTTGCTAACACCGCCTCCCAGCCCTGGTTCCAGCCTCGGTCTGAGTCTCATTCATCTGAACGGAGGAAGGGAAATAACTCTGGATTTGGCTATTAGTGCATTTTACAACTTTTAGGACCTAATGATTTAAATAAGGGCTATTCAAGTGTTCATACTGGGAAGTTGATTCACCTCCAAAAAAATTATCTGCTGAGTTACAGACGTCTCTTTCCCAATTTAAGTCTATGGGAAAAATTCTTACCGGGCCGAATGGCATCACGTGACAGACACGGAAGTTGTAGTACCGCCGTTTGGCATCAACGACTGGCGCTCTTCCTGGGGGCTTGGTCACTACACTCATGCTTTCCTCTCACTTCTCCATTCATCTCCACCTCTGCATCATTGCCTTCCTTCCAGACTTGAGAGCAGAGCTGCAGCTGGATTGGTTGAAAAGCACCAGAGGCGCAGTCAAGAGGGTTTTGTTCCTGGATACCCAGCAGCCTCAACGCACAGGGCTCCTAAAGTTGGGACACAACCGCCCACGTGCATGTCTGACCTACACCATTTACCTGAGAGTGAGCAAATCACACATATACAAACACAAATTTATGAGCTTTTGCATAATGTTGTGTTTCTTACATCATCTGTGCAACTGCTAAGATACTATTAAAACCAAACAAAGTTGACTTACTGCACATTTCTCACCTCTTTCTGTTACTCTTCACAGGAGGAGGAAGATTTCAGGGACAAATTGACCCCAATCTCACTGGCTCTGAACTACAGTTTAGCTCCACCCAATCATGGCCAAAACCTCCCACCTGTGCTCAACCATTACAGCAGCACCTTCCTTCAAGAGCGTGTGAGTATATAGACAGTAGAAGCATTATATTATACACATAAAGTATAATATTGTCTTCCTGATTTTCCATATTGTGATCTACTGCATTTTTGTCTGTCCTGGAAGAGGGATCCTTCCTGAGGTTTCTTCTTCTCCCCCACTTAAAGAGTTTCTTTTAGGGAGTTTTTCCTTACCCGAATCAAGGGTCTAAGGATAGAGGGTGTCATATGCTGAATAGATTGTAAAGCCCCTTGAGGCAAATGTGTGATTTGTGTATAGGGCTAAATAAATAACACTGACTTGACTTGACTAAACTAAGCCCAACTCTGAGCACATACTGCCAAATTTGAGACTCAAATCCAACCTGATGTTATATTTCAGTCACTCGTTCTTTGATTAAAATGCTTGCCTTGCCACAGTCATCTGCTCTACCCGTTAATATCAACTTTGCCTTTTCAAAGGATAGATCTGATGATCATTGCTGGTAAACTTAGACCTTCTTTCCAAGCAAAACTTTACAAATCAAAAACTTGACTATAAGAAAGTCTCTTGCACGGAAGTATAATAACTCAGTCAGGTGTTAAGAAATGATGAAAGAGCTTGCTGCACACCAAAAACTCAGCTCTGGACGAACAACTATTTATTTGTTAAACAAACCAGCCTGATGAAGAATATGTGAAACACGTTGCTTGCTCTTCCACAAAAGTGTTACAATAAATACCAAGAAGAGTAGAGAAACCATAGAGAGAGCGAAACAGAATGATTTTTATTACAAAATTACATTTTCAAGTAACCAAACTGAAGCCTGAAGTTGGGTGCAATCCAAAACGTATTCTTCTGTCCAAGACCTGGATAGCACAACTCTAGTGTGCGTGTTATGAGTCTGTATGTATACAGCACCTGCATCCTGGTGTGTCCCACTTGCATTTATTTCTATTTTTGGCTTCATGATGATGATGTGCAGTGTACCTCAACAATTTCCTCATGACGACCCCCCCTCTCTCTTTGCCCCTCTTCCTCTCAGGCCTACATTCTCCTGGACTGCGGTGACGACAATATTTGTATCCCCGACCTCCAGCTCTCTTCCAGCATGTAAGAGTGACTCGGCCACGCACCTCTGACCTCAACCTGTAAACACTCAACACTTCACACAGACACATATGCACACACAGCTAAACCAAAGAAATGTCTAGGTCTGTTATTCCTCACACAATGAGCAAAGTTTACACTGAAGTTGCACACATTATAGTCCCATACCATTACCATGTGGTGTGTGTGTGTGTGTGAGGGTGTGAGAGGGTGTTTGCGTGCATGTGTGTATGTGAATTAGCCTACTCTCTCTAGTGTTTCCAGCTGTATGGTATCTCCATGGCAGCGTTATACAAACATCCTGTCAGCCTCTACTGACTGACACACACACACACATTATTTTGGGGGTCAGGGGTATTGCATTCCTTTCAGCAGAGCAGATTGCACATGAGGAAAACCCATTCCTAAAAATTATAAACTAAATTTTACAAAAGAAATACAGGACAGGAGATGGAGATTATTTCATGTAACTGCAGCAAAGTGCTTTATTTTCTGTGTCCTCTACATGACTGAAAAGATTTATTTTCTCTGTGCACTGTTCTCTCTTTTTTTTTAAAAATAAAACACACACACAGGGACCGCTCAGAGCTGGTGATCGGAGACGACAATCTGGTCATGTTGACCATCACTGCGGTGAACCGAGGAGAGGGAGCCTACGAGACAGAGCTCCACACACTGATACCTCCAGAGGCTGACTATATTGGAGTAGAGCGCAGGGTGGAGGTAAATAAACACACAGTAGGGCTGTCCTCGACCAAAGAAATTCTAATACTCCATGTTTATCTGCAAAGAATCACACAAAAGCATCACTTTAAATCTTGTGTTTACCAAAGAAGCATGAAAAAAAGCATAAAAAAAGACTAAATGAATAAAGAAATCTTAGTCAACTAAGACCAAAACGTCCGATTAGTCGGCTAATCGACAAAGAGGGGACAGCCCTATCACACACATTTGTCTGAAATCGGTTTTTTTTATGTTAAGGGCCAGTATGGTGGATACTCAAAATAGAAATTGAGGCTTTGCCAAGTGATCATATTAAGTGAGGAAGTTAGCTATTAGAGGCTGCAGTTTCAGTATGACATCACATCCTGTTGTGTCTTTGTGGTGTGTGTTTGTTTGGAGTGATTAAGGCGAGGCTATCAGAAGGCTATGCTTTACTGGCAATGGCCCAAAAGCCCCTATTATGATTTACAAGCTGCATTAGTGACCACGGAAATGGAGAGGGTGAACGGCTGTGTATGTGTGTGTGTTTGCACGTTTTTGTGCGCTAATGAGTGTGTAATGGGGCTGTTTGATTGATGAGGTTGTTACTGTCAGAGCATTCATCACTCTTCCTCTCCTGCCTCCCCCCTCCCATCACTCCTTCTCTTTCCTTCTCTCCCCCCGCTCCCTTCCCGCTTTGATGGTGTTACACGTCCCTCCATTGTTCTTTTCTTTCCCCTCTTGACTCCACAATGCTCCCTATTAGTCGCTTTCATTCACTTTTGCCTCATCATCTCACTCACTGTCTTTTTCTCTCTCCTCTTTTCTCTTCTCTAGTCGTTGTCTCAGCTAAACTGCGAGTACAAGATGGTCAATGACTCCAGAATGGTGGTGTGCGACCTCGGGAACCCGATGGTGGCTGGGACAGAGGTGAGTTTTTGTACACGAAAGCACACACACATGCTTTTTTATTAAAACATCACTTTCCATGCCAAGAGGCTACGCATGTGTTACTCCTCAGGTTTAATTCACACTGATGGATGGTTTCCAATGATTACTGATCATCACCTTGACCCTCATTCCAACCCCCTTTGACTCCCTTGGATATGCTTCACACTCAATGTGTGTGCGTGTGTGTGTGTGTGTGTGTGCATAAGTGTGTATGCAGTGTTTGATAATAATCCATTTAGCTCTTGGATGGATGACACATGCAGGAAGTCAAGGCTTTGTAAAATAAAGAGTGGTCCTTTCCTACATGAAATTCTACCACGCCGGTGCACTTATGCGTGCCACAATGCATGTCACATGTGCTTCGGTGTGTGGTCAAGTGTGTGTATTACTGTGAATGGAGTTTTTTTCCGCTAAAGGTGTCAAGGCCGACACAGAGGTGCGTTCGAGCTCTGGAGGTGACACACGGCATACTGATAAATCAATTATGTGGTCATGTTTCACTGTTGGGGGAGGAGAGCACAACAAGACATGTGAAAGGGACAAGGCATGTGCACGTGAGTGTGTGAGTGTGTGAGTGTTTGAGTGTGTGAGTGTTTGTGTGTGTGTGCTCCCCAGCCGTCCAGATGTTTCCCATATTTAAATCTCCCCTTGCCCCATTGGACGTCCAGGAATCCATGAGCTTATGCAGAACATACTTCCATGTACCCCATACAGACTGTAGTTATATTGTGCAACGAAATAGTTCTCTTCACTGGAGTTCATTTGTTGTGCCGCATGACACAGCTGTAGTGCCTCGCTGAGCAGGGTCAGTGTAGGAGGTACATGCCTGAAGGAAAGCTGGTTTTAGCTTCAGTATGTGTGCCTGCCTGCCTGCCTGCATCTCTTATGCTTTTCTTTCTCTTTTGTCTTCATTTCAGTTCAATGAGTTTTGGTGTCATTAAGCAGAATTCAGCAAATTTTGCCAAAGCTTTGGTAGCAATCAGTGAATGATAACATTTATGATACCATTAATCATCCATCACTGGAGAGATCACTGGAATATTGTTGTGGTGACATGTTTAAAGTTTTGATTCCAAGTAAAATAGAATTGAAAACTACAAAATTAGTTATTTATGTTTTAGCTTTATGAGGAGCACAGTTATACGCACATCAACATGTGGGTGCAAGGCTACTGGAAACCAGCATTGATAAAAAAAAAAGTAATGCCTGCACACTAGGGCTGGGCGGTTTGGAAAAAATCCAATATGACAATATTTTTGACCAAATACCTTGATATCAATATTGCGACAATATTGTAGGGTTGACTATGGGATTGGTGCTTTCACAAAATAAATATTTACGCAATGGGATTTTTGATAAATAATCATCAGAAATGTGGATATAATGACTAAAAAGCAAATCATAGAACAGCCAGGACAGTCTGGTAAGTTCAGAAAATTACATAACTTACTGTAAAGTCTTTAAAACCAGGAAAACACAACACCATATTACGACATTTTGATATCCAAAATCTAAGACGATACTAGTCTCATATCATGATATTGATATGATATCGATACATTGCCCAACCCTACTGCCCACTGACTCCAAACTACACATTTATTTATATAATGGACACATTTCAAAGTCTGGTGGTGCACTGGTTAGCACTGACGCCTCACAGCAAGAGGGTCGTAGGTTCGAATCCAACTTGGGGCCCTTCTGTGTGGAGGTTGCATGTTCTCCCTGTGTTAGCGTGGGTTTTCTCAGGGGACTCCGGCTTCCTCCAACAGTCCAAAGACATGCAGGTTAGGTTAATTGTTGACTCTAAATTGCCCGTATGTGTGAATTTGAGTGTGAATGGTTGTCTATCTCTATGTGTCAGCCCTGCGATAGGCTGGCGACCTGTCCTGGGTGTACCCCGCATTCGCCCAATGTCAGCTGGGATCGGCTCCAGCCCCTCCGCGACCCATAGCGGGATAAGCGGTTGCAGATGATGATGGACATTTCAAAGTCAAAATGACAAATTTCATTAAGTTTAAACAGATTTAGATAAAGTGGTTTGGAGTCAGTTGTGCAGGAATTATGTTTTAGAGATGTATGAGAGTGTAACATGGTAGTTTTAGATGTCGATATTTGAAAAATATTCTTTTTAACATTGTGACATTAATTTCAGCCATATGCCACAGCCCTACATTTAAGTGTTCTCCATCTGAAATGTTTTGTGTATCAAACAACCCTGAAGGCTTTAAGCCCTGTAGGTGGCTGTTAAAAGTCTGTAGTTTCATTCCTCTTAAAGCGACGGTGGTTGAATTCATATTTGTTCCAATGGATGCCAATGGTGACAACTTTGTATGGCTGACAACAGTATTATAAGTTATAAGACAGTATTATAAAGGCTTTAGAAACTTCTCAAACTTCAGCAAACTTCTCTCAGCGTTGTGGTTGAATACATTGCTGTGGCAAAGCTTTGTAGCTTCAAGGATGGCAATAACCCAACACAGAAGCAGTGCATGTAGCCATATTGTGGCAAAATCGTAATTATTTGGAATACAAATACATCGGCAAATCTAACAACATTGCAAGAGTGCTTTGAGAAAGTTTCTGTGGATGTTTTGATGATTTTTATCCACCGTGAAAATGTACAATCCATTGTAACCAACATAAATTCAAGCGGACCACAGCTGCTGGTCTCTCTAAAGGACCAAACTACAACATTTAACAGACACTTTTCAAACTGGTGTGTGATGCTGAAAAGACAAATTTGACCTCATCAGACTGTTGTTGGGCTGTTCTCCTCCTGGAGTAGCTGATAGTGACGTCTTCTCTCTGAAAGACTCATTTGGTGTCTGTCTCTTTAGATCTTTCCGGCCTGACTTTGTACTCCCAAACCCCCCCGCAGGCCTGCCTCGTGAAGTGTTCTGCATGCTGTCATTTCCCGCTCTGGACCATATGTTTGATCTGTCGTTCAATAGAGCTCACACACAAATGTGCGCGTACACACACACCCACGTACACACACACCCACACACACACACACACACTGTCGTCGTACAGTTGATGATGAACTAAATCCTCCACGTGTTTTGAGTTAGCCAGGAGGACAGGGGATTTAAACTGGGGAGAGACAAGAAACTTAAATTTAGCTTTTAAGTGTGTGTGTAGTCTGGATTTTCTCCGATATTGGAATTCTTCTGTCGTCAACACACACACACACACACACACACACACACACACACACACACACACGCACACACACATGCAAACACACACACACGCTCCTCTGCCTATGTAGCAACAGAGGGGGATGTAGTTAACAGGGATTTTACTGTCTATTACTGGTCACTTTAAACATGATGTGGTCTTTGATATACAGATGCATCTTGTCTCTGTCTTTCTTTCCTCTCTATCATTTCTCTTTAACCATCCTCCTCTTTCTCCTCTCACATGTTTTTTATACGTTCTCTCTCGCCCAGCTGTCTGTTGGTTTGAGGTTTTCTGTCCAAAGGCTGGATGATGCTGGACCGAAGATCAGCTTTGAGCTACAGATCCACAGGTGACACGCCCACCAACTCTCACGCATACCCCCCCGTACACACACACACACACACAAAGAGCTGTTTGTCTTTCTTCTGAGCCATGTAAATAAGTCCTGTGTCTGTCTTGATCCTGTGGTTTGATGAAACTAACCACAGAGACAGAAGAAGAGGAACCCCAGAGAGGAGACAGGCTCTACACAACATGTCCACTGTTTGCTTCATTGAATTGATTTCCGATACATCACTAGACACAGACGGTCGAATGTTGGCCAAGCCCGCTTCCAGGGAAATTCATCTTGGAGTCATCTGAATATAAAAATACAGCTTTATTATGAGCTTTTGCTTTCACTCATTTTGTATCACAGCCTCCTGTGAAATGTTTGCAAGCAGATACACATTGTTTTTTATTTTATGCCTCAGATTTTATTTAAACTCCCTGTGCATCTCTCCACAGCTCCAACAAAGACAACTCCGACAGCAACCCAGTCACTTTGAATCTGTCCATCGTTGCCAAAGCTCAGCTCGATTTACGTGGGTGAGTCAAGCATCTTTGCATGTGAAAGCGTGGCATCTCCTCCGAGACACAGTGACAACCTTCTTTGTTGCCGTGTTTGTTTCACAGAGACGCACTTGATCTGGTTTCAGTCTAAACTTTTTGGTGTTTGCAGGGTATTACTGCCCCTTTTATAATGTTTAAATTTGCGGAGCATGTTTATATACAGATGGAAAACAGCATGAAAACACATTTCTAGACATAAATTTGAACTAATCATGTGCACATGGGATACTTGTGAGCCTCTGATATGTTCATGGATGCCCAGATGCCGACTGATACACACACAGACACACACTCACTTCAAAGCTTGGAGTCGTGCATTGCTTTGTTTGGGTGTGGTCAGCTGTACATACAAACAGAGGAGGACCTGGGATGAGAGATACGAGGAGGACATATGAGTTCTTGTGTTTATGTTGTGAAAGTGTCCTGCCTCAGCTGTGTCCATCTAGTATGGACTTTTTGCTTAACTCGCTAAATTGCTGCCCACTTAGCTTACAAAAATTACGTCACCAGTCGGAGGTGTAAACAGTTTGGCCCACTTAGGTCAGACTGCTTTGAAACCCTCAGAATGGTGTCATCAAATGGGGCAGAATCAGCTTTGCAGCAGTTACATTTCCAAAAAACAGTTTATTAGGTACACCTGTACAATCTAATGCAATCCACATTTGTGTTGACAGCATGTGTTAATTCAGTTATATGTTTTAGCATTGAGGTCATAGTTACCGATGGTGTTGTACTGGTGTTGTACTGTATTGGAAAATTAGAAACACTATAACTCAATGAAATGTAGTCCAGTACAACACCACCTTCAATAATAAACTTATAATTTACACATTTCCAACAATGTCAACAAAAACTGTCAGTGTGTCAGTGTGCTGACTTGACTATGACTTACCCCAAACTGCATGTGATTATCATAAAGTGGGCATGTCTGTAAAGGGGAGACTCGTGGGTACCCATAGAACCCATTTCCATTCACATATCTGGAGGTCAGAGGTCAAGGGACCCCTTTGAAAATGGCAGTTTTTCCTCGACAAAATTTCACAAAAGTTTGGAGCGTTATTTGACCTTCTTTGCGACAAGCTAGTATGACATGGTTGAGGTTGAGTTTTGATTTGTGATTTAAATGTGGACAGGTTGATGAAGTGACTGTCAACATTCATATGGTCAGTGAGTATTATATTTAGCCCTACCAGTGTGTATATATGCATCAGTGTCACCGATCTGTTTCTCTTCTCTTCAGGGTGTCTCATCCCTCTCAGGTGGTGCTGCCATTCCCACGCTGGGAACCCAAAGAGAAGCCTGTCAAAGAGGACGAAGTGGGACCACAAGTAACACACATCTATGAGGTAAATGCACGCCCTACATCCAACAAGCACAGCCGTACAGCTAATTCTCATGTGAAGAGGAAAGTAGAGGTGTTTTCAGAGATGATGAGATGAAGAAGTAGAAGGCTGAGTTGTTTTGTTTTCCTTGTTGCTGGTCACAAAGCATGTCTCAGTCGTGAACTGCTAAGATGAAAAGAGCAAGAAAAATAGGTGTGGGAAGTTGTAAATTAGGCTACAGCAAGAGGAGAGCTCTGTAAGGTGAAGTAAACAGCAACACACACACACAGTAAACCAGTAGCTCTATAAAGAATTGGGCTCTGGATGATCAAAGGTTTCCAGCTCAGGAGTAATTACTGCTGTGAAGGCGGGAAAAGGAGAGAAGTGGGGGGGGAACAGAGAAGGAGGGAGCAAAGCGAGGAGGAAGGAAGGCAAAGAGGTTTGTTCCTAAGACTGGACAGAGCGTAATGAGTAATAATGGCTGAGAGGAAAAACAAGGTCAAAGAGAGGTACAGACAAATAGATCGAAGGAGGGAGGATGGCAGACAGACTGGCGACAGTTTACAATAGGAGAATGTGCATGTGTGCGCCGTACATGTGATTTCTTTTTGTTTTAAAGGGACTGCTGCTTCATTGAATGGGAGTGCAGCCGCGTCTGGCCTGTCCTGCAGCTGATAATGATTTTCATTTGCGGTGCTTTTCCCAGTTGGCAGCTGCTTCTACTTAGAGAGGACAGAGTTTTTTTTTGCTCTTGCAGAATTCCTGCCCCGCAGCACCAGGATCATGTCCTGTTTGGATGACTTGCTTCAGTGTTAATGACCATGTGTGTGTGTGTGTGTGTAGAGAGAGAGAGAGAGAGAGAGAATACAGGTCGAGGTAAAACATGAGGATTTATTGAATTGATGGTTCATTTAAGCTCATAATTCATTTATCCAAATTTTTATGTGGAATGATGAGCCAGGTGATGCCGAAGGTTTTACTCGTCTTGTATTTCAAATTTCAATCCCCAGCGACCGAAGGCTGCATGAGTATTATCTTCTCTAAAACACAGGTGGCCTGTGTCATCATCGCACAGTTATGATAACCTAATTATAGCCTCAGTCGCTTGAGACCTACTAATAAGACAGAAGGGAGCCCAATACTGACAACCTTCTGTTTTCTTTTCTGTTTCCCTCTGTCTGTCTCCAGCTCCATAACTCTGGTCCCAGCAGTATTCAGGACGCTGAGCTCCAGGTCGGCTGGCCTTCTCGTTTCCGTGACGAAAACCTGCTTTATGCCATGGAGATTCAAACTGATGGACCAATTAGCTGCCAGACGAACACCAGCCTCAACCCACTTGGCCTTCAGGTAACACGACCATATATGAACATATACACACTTATGCATGCAGACACATATTCAAAAACTCATTTCAATACCCAAATATATAATTATGGACATTTTGCCAGCAGTGGAAATAAATATGCTCCTTAGTATTTCTAGCCACTTTCTTGCGTTCTATCAAACCACCACACTTCTATTTATTATATTGCTGGCAGCTTATTCATCCATCCATTTCTCCGTCATTTATACCTCCGTATTTAAAACATAATTGGACCCGATGTTCTTTGCCAGTTGGCTCAAAACGATGGCGGATGGATTATTATGCTTATTAGCAGAAATTAGAGCTGGAATAGTTTCCAAAATCCATGATATCATCTGTAGAGTAATTCAAAAAGAAAACATGCAGTGATTTCAAAAAGTGCCTAATTATGTCAGACAGTGAAATGTTACGAACTGTAATCATAAATGGAAACAAAATGAGATGGATAAACAGCCTGTGGTTAAAGGTCACATTTTTCTTTTCCATTTTTTCCTGATTTGGTCCTTTCCAATTTCCCAACATCTCCCAGTGTCACTGTCAATCCCTATGTGTTGACGAGACTGACTGATACACACTGACATAGTGACATAATAGTTTCTACATACTATGATTTGACTTTTTCTGAGTTTTTCCGACATACTATTCTATGACTTTTTTTTTTTAATTTTGACATACTATACTATGACTTTTTTATTTTTTTCGACTTACTATAATATTACTTTTTTTCGACATACTATACTATGACTTATTAAAAAAATGTTGACATACCATACTATGACTTTTTTTCGACATATTTTTCGACCTACTATACTATAACTTTTTATGACTTTTTTCGACATACTATAGTATGACTTCTTTTGACAAACAAACCATGACTTTTTTTCAACATATCATACTATGACTTTTCTTTTAATTTTTTCGACATACTATACTATGATTTTTTAATTTTTTTTACATACTATGCTATGACTTTTTTGTGACATACTTTACTATGACTTTTTTATTTTGTTGACATACTATACTATGACTTTTTCAACATACTATACTTCGACTGTTTTATGACTTTTTTCGACATAGAATACTATGACTTTTTGTTTTACTTTTGACATTGTTATCTGTCAACTGTGACTCGGGTCATTCAGTCTAATTTGCTGCCTGTTGTCAATCTTCTGTTGCTGTCAGTTTGACTCTATGAGCTGCAGTCAAGAGGTAAAATCTCTTCAACCTTTTGATTGGATCGCTAAATGTCGCTCGTTTTCACAGCTAGTGATTTTGTGTTATTTTATTACCTTTCTTAAAACATTTTTAAAATCTTACTTTACAAGCATTCTCTTTCCTCAGGTCCACCACATGAGCTGCATTAGAGTCCATGTGCAAAACATACCACACTAAACCACCAATATGTGAAAAATCAGTATGTTGTAACTAATAACTGTCCTCAAAAGGCCCAAACACATGCTGTAGAAGCTTTGCTTAAAGATAAAATAGAGGATTGTGAGCAGTTTAGCACTCATTTTCCTTCGTTTTCTGTTTCATCATCTCCCATTTGCAAAAAAAAAATCTCATTTCAGATTCATCATTTCCAGTTGAGTTGCTGAAATACAAAAAGTAAAATATTCAAAATGTTAATCACTCTCTCTCCTTTTCTGTCTCAGATTTCCTCTCTCCAGGACACACCTGAATTATTGGGTTTCTTGAGGAACACCAGCGCTCCACATAACCGCCACAAACGAGCCGTCACTGCCGCTGAGAGTTATAGCGGGAAAACCTTGGTGAGCCTCACATACATGTAAATTCTCTAAAGAAACTAAACCAAATGTTCATTAGTAATTCATGGGTATGTAATGTCTCTTCTCCACAGAACTGCACCAATGTCTCCTGTTTGAAGATCTTGTGTATCGTCGGCCGGTTGGATCGCGGGCAGAGTGCGGTGGTCAAGATCCGCTCGAGACTCTGGGCGCACACTTTCCTGCAGGTCAGTTCTTGAGCTTTTGATCATATCACATGATCTTCATCAGCAGATGGAGTTTGCCCAGTTGTCATCGAATTGTAGATGTTTAAATTTCCATTTTATTGAGTACTTCAGTGACTTTTCTTCTATGTTTGCTTAAAAGCTAAGGTTCAAAATTCAAATTAAACTTCATTAAATGTCTTACAACCCAACATAATAATTAAAATATGTGATGATGATGTGAAGTGAAATTATACCTTTTAAATAATAATGTTTTATTTGTCCTACAGCGGCGTAACGACCCCTACATCCTCAACTCTACTGTGTCCTTCATAGTCACAGCCATGCCTTACCGCAACCAACCCTCCACCCTGCCTCAGCACACCACATCGGTAAGATGCAGGCAGTAACACAAGTGTGTGAGTTTGACAAAAAGGACATGTATCAACACTTACAAACACCCAACTGTGTCTGTCTGTGTCCTGCAGATGGGGACCATGGTGTTATGGGGAACTCCTGATGTGTCTTTTGCTGTTCCACTCTGGGTCATCATCCTGGCCATACTGCTGGGGCTGCTGGTGCTGGCCATGCTAACATTAGCCATGTGGAAGGTACATACACACAACATCCAGCATTCCTTGTGGTAGATTGATTATCCAATATTAGACTAATGGGTTAATTTGATTTCCTCAGTGTGGTTTCTTTGACCGGGCGCGGCCACCAGCGGACGACAATGTCTCTGACCAGGAGCAGCTGACGTCTGATCAAACAGGGGACGCCTAGACGATACATGACAGCTCCCAATTGGAGGACTGTGGTTTGGGAGGGATGTGCACCTTCTGAGTAACTTAAATCAGATCTGAGATCTGCATTTGTCGGACCCTACATTCCATAGCTGGAGATCATCTGCCTCTATGGTAATGAAAATGACAGACTGAAGACTTCAGCGCCACACAGACTGGGACCAAAGAACGAGGTTCAAACCAGCCGGAGTGGGACCAAAACACACTCAGCAGGCTCAATCACACACATATGTCCATTGTTTATCCATTGTGATGAAGCACCAGGACCGAAGACAGAATGGACTTTGTTGTGAAGACAATGCTTTAAATGTTTCTGAACATTTCGATGTGTCTGTGTAAGTGGGGCACAAAGAGACTTGAGATCTATGCACAAGTGCTTTTGTGAGTGAGTCAGTGAGTTTGTGTGTGTGTGTGTGTGTGTGTGTGTGTGTGTGTGTGTGTGTGTGTGTGTGTGTGTGTGTGTGTGTGTGTGTGTGTGAGCGTGCGTGTGTGTGCGTGTGTGCGTGTGTGTGTGTGTGTGTGTGTGTGTGTGTGTGTGTGTGTGTGTGTGTGTGTGTGCAAGTACTGTACATATGTGTGTGTCTATTAGGTGCATCTTTCATTCAGTTATTTTCTTCACCTGATTTAATTTATCCAACTTTTCTCCTGTACACAGATTTATCACACACACATACATACAGATGCAGCCACATGCAGAAACACAAAGGCACAAAGTTGATGTCTATATTTATGAATGTATGTGCAATATTTGGGCGTTGCTGATACTGAAGCTTGTTTACACTGGCATTATTTTATTAGAGCTTAATGTTTCCATTGTTTATATATAATAATTGGTATATTAGATATTAGTGTTGCTGAACAACAAGAGCAATTTTTGGACTGGTTTACAGTAAAGCCCCACCACATAAGTTCTGAAAAGTGAGTAGACAAATAACTAACTTATTATTGTCTTGATAGAATGACCTTCGGATTTTAGCTTTAAGAAGAGACCATATCGCCATAGTTGAAGCCCTGCCCTTCTACTTTAAAGTTTGTGTATGTCAGTTATTTTGGATTTGTTTCTAACGTGAGTGACAGACTTCAAAAACTAGCTGTAAAGATAAACGTTCCATATCAAAAACACATTGTAGACAGTATGAGACTGTTACTGCACATACCGTATGGCATTTAACAGTCTGTTTAATGTTGTCATTTGCTTATCTGATATCAATGTATCGTGCACAGGCAGGCAGAACAAAGCGGTCAGGGCACCAACAGCACCCTGAATTTAAAGTCAACATTTAATGTGTCATGTTTGAGTCGTTATTGGTTTTTGTATCAAGTGTGAAGTTTTATCAGAATAAAATGTTGTTTGATTATTCGTTGTCATCCTATGCTGTATATTAGATTACTGAACTGTGCATTGTCCTCCTGTCCAACATGAACAACAGAAACTATCTTTAGCTTCAATGCTGATGTCTCCACCTCGGAGGAAGGACTCTTGCTCCCCCAGGTGGTACTGTGTAGAAATAAACCTGCATTACTGTTTTCTGGAGGAGCAGCACAGTAAAAAGGGAAGGAGTTGTATGAGGCAGGACAGGGACCTCTTGTGGCGATGACTGGAGTTAAACTCTGTAGTGATCCGTGTGATGTCAGTATACATTTAAGACAGCAGCAAGAAAACATTAGTCTGTTTAACTACTTCAGTATTACTTCCTGCTACAAGATGGTCTGGTTAACCATGAATTACGCTTGTGGTAACTTATAGTCTGTAATTCTAAGTATAGTACAGTAAAAAAGTATAGTAAAAAAGTCATGAAAAACCCATAGTACAGTATATCATAAAAAGTCATTCAAAAAAACATGGTAAAGTACGTCATAAAAAGAAAAAAAATCATAGGTAGATAATCATAGTATGACTAAACAGTCATTAAAAAAAACATGGTATATAGTATGTCAAAAAAAAGTCAGAATAGTATTTTTACATACTATAGCATGACTTTTTTTTTCAACATTCCATACCATGACTTTTTTTCCACTATTTTCGAAATTGATCAAACCCACAACCTTCAGTATTCCAACCAGATATCTACCACACTGAGCTATCTGACCAAATACACTGAAGTAGTGTTGCTTTTTGTATTTCACTTGTTCATTTGAGGTTAGACCTGAAAACTGACTGCCCTACATAAGGATTGAACTGATAACCTCCAGTATTCCAACCAGATATCTACCACTATGAGCTATTACACATGATACATTTGATTAATGTTTCTTGGTGTATTTGACTTCTCCATTCGGCTGACAAAAGTCATAGTATAGTATGTCAAAAAAAAGTTATAGAAAGTCATAGTATTGTATGTCGAACATACTATACTATGACTTTTTATCACATTTTTCGACATGCTATACTATGACTTTTTTACCACTATTTTCGAAGTTAAATTCAACATTTAAAAAGTCATAGTATAGTATGTCGAAAAAAATTTATAAAATAGTATGTCGAAAAATGTCATAGAATAATATGTCAAAAAAAGAAACAGTATAGTATGTTGAAAAACTCATAGTATAGTATGTCGAAAATAGTGGTAAAAAAGTTATAGTATAATATATCGAAAAAAAAAAAAGTCATAGTATAGTGTGTCGAAAAAAGTGATAAAAAAAGTCATAGTATAGTGTGTCAAAAAAAGTGATAAAAAAGTCATAGTATAGTGTGTCAAAAATAGTGTTAAAAAAGGAATAGTATAGTATGTCAAAAAAAGTCATAGTATAGTATGTCAAAAAAAATGATAAAAAAGTCATAGTATAGTATGTCAAAAAAAGTGTTAATAAAGTCATAATATAGTGTGTCGAAAAAAGTCATAGTATAGTATGTTAAAAAAAAAGTGATAAAAAATTCATAGTATAGTATATCGAAAAAAGTCATAGTATAGTATGTCGAAAATAGTGGTAAAAAAGTTATAGTATAGTATATCGAGAAAAAAAAAATCATAGTATAGTGTGTCGAAAAAAGTGATAAAAAAAGTCAAAGTACATTATGTCAAAAAAAGTCATAGTATAGTGTGTCAAAAAAAGTGATAAATAAGTCATAGCATAGTTTGTCAAAAAAAGTGTTAAAAAAGTCATAGTATAGTGTGTCAAAAAAAGTGATAAAAAAGTCATAGTATAGTATGTTAAAAAAAGTGATAAAAAAGTCATAGTATAGTATGTCAAAAATAGTGTTAAAAAAGTCATAATATAGTGTGTCGAAAAAAGTCATAGTATAGTATGTTAAAAAAAAAGTGATAAAAAATTCATAGTATAGTATATCGAAAAAAGTCATAGTATAGTATGTAAAAAGAGTCGGAAAAAAGTCATAGTATAGTATGTCGAAAAAATAAATAGTATAGTATGTTGAAAATAGTGGTAAAAAAGTTATAGTATAGTATATCGAAAAAAAAGTCCTAGTATAGTGTGTCGAAAAAAAGTGATAAAAAAAATCATAGTAGAGTATGTCAAAAATATTCATAGAATATTATGTCGAAAAAAGTCATAGAATAATATGTCGAAAATAGTGTTAAAAAAGAAATAGTATAGTATGTCGAAAATAGTGGTAAAAAAACGTCAGCGGATAGTATGTTGAAAAAAGTCATAGTATAGTGTGTCGAAAAAAGTCATGGTATAGTATGTTAAAAAAAGTGATAATATAGTGTGTTGAAAAAAGGGATTAATAAGTCATAGTATAGTATGTAAAAAAAAAGATAAAAAACGTCAGAATATAGTATGTTGAAAAAGGTTATAGTATAGTATGTCAAAAAAAGGGATAAAAAAAGTTATAGTATAGTATGTCGAAAAAAAAATCATAGTATAGTGTGTCGAAAAAAGTGATAAAAAAGTGATAGTATAGTATGTCGAAAATATTCATAGAATATTATGTCGAAAAAAATCATAGTATAGTATGTTGATAAAAGTGGTAAAAAGGTCACTGTATAGTACGTCGAAAAAAGTGACAAAAAAGTCATAGAGTAGTATGATGAAAAAAGTCATAGTATAGTATGTCAGAAAAAGTGATAAAAAAGTCATGGTATAATATATTGAAAAAAAGTCATATTATAGTATGTCGAAAAAATAAAAAAGTCATGGTATAGTATATTGAAATGTTTTTTTTAAAAGTCACAGTATAATATCTTGAAAAAAAAAGTCATAGTATAGTATGTCGAAAAAATACAAAAGTCATAATATATTATGTTGAAAAAACAAAAAAAAATTACAGTAATGTATGTCGGAAAAAGTCATAGTATAGTGTGTCAAAAAAATACAAGTCATAATATCTTGTGTTGAAAAACTAAAAAAAAGTCATATATGTTGAAAAAAGTCATAAAAAAGTCTTAGTATGTCAAAAATAGTCACACTATATTATGTCGAAAAGTTTTTTATGACATATTGTACTATGACTTTTTATGACATACTCTACTATGACTTTTTATGACATACTGTTCTATGACTTTTTATGGGGAACTATACTAAGACTTTTTATGACATACTGTATTATGACTTTTTATGACATACTCTACTATGACTTTTTATGACATACTGTTCTATGACTTTTTATGGGGAACTATACTAAGACTTTTTATGACATACTGTTCTATGACTTTTTATGACATAGTTTACTACGACTTTTTATGGTATACTTTACTATGACTTGGGGTGTTGCGATATATCGGTATTGAAGATAACCGTGATATTTTTTAAAAACTGAAATATTGATATCATGATAATAATTTACACGATAATATTGTGTAAATAATCCAACGCCTCTTAAATGGTTACAGATTCTCTGTCCAACTCCTTACACTTGTTTTTGAGTGTAACTCATTCATCAAAAAAGAGACAAACGCACGATAAACAAAGATACAGAAAAACTTAAAGTATAGTATGCCAAAAAGTCATAATATAGTATGTAAAGATAGTCATAAACAAAAGCCATAGTATAACGTGCCAAAAAAGAGACAAAGTGCACAATACCAATAAGGTACAATATTTTCAACGTTTGATTTTGAAGTAATCCAAAAGTATTACATTTTATAATCCAATGGATTATGTTAAAATTGTCATGTCATTTGTATTTAGTAACTGACTACGTTACTACAGGCATATCTCAAGTGGAAACATTAATCAGTCGTACAGCTGACAAACCACATATTCACATACAAAGTGCTGTCAAAAAACGCTTTCTCTGTCTTTTTCTTTAGACTCTTTTATTTCTTTGAATATATTTGATCAAATGTAAAATCAAACATTTGAAGTACAGATTTAACAGTTTCTGACTAGCAACCTCAACACCATCAAAATAAGGGAACATTATTGATATTTACTACATACTGTACGTAGGACATACTGTATCTTAGCTGAGATTTATCCAACAAACAGACCCGAATTACAAAAATCCTATTTTTTTAAAAGTCTTTTACTCCCATAAATTCCTGTTGTTGTTGTTGTCTTTTTGAGCTGGTGCGAAAGAAAACATCTTAGGTGAAGCGATATCCTGTATTTCTTTCAAATAAAATGATGTCTTTTTGAAATTAAACTTAACTTCAAAGGTCTGTACATGGGGGATCAGTGTTTATCCTCTTCACTGACAACAAGGTCATACCAACATTATAATGGAAGACTTTGGCTATTTACAAATCACTGAGATGCTGTACTGTTAGCGTACAGTTTCTCTCAGACATGCTGTACATTACTTCTGTGTATTAGTTAGACTAAAACACCCTCCACCCCATATAACAAAGTGCAATTCCATATATCACCACAAGGCAGTGCTTATACACCATATTCAAAGTTATTTAGAAAGGCTCCGACTATACCACTATACCATGTGAGATTTTAAGGGGCCCAGCTGCAGCATATTTGTGAGCAAACAACTTGGTCGGTGTGTTTTGGGCCTTTTAAGGATCATTCCAACATTTTGGGGAAATGCGCTTATTGTTTTTTTTTGCTAAAAGGTGGATGAGAAGATTGATACCATGTGGTATCAAAATTCAAACGTAACTCTCAGCAAGAAAAAAACGTTATTTACCCAAAATGTGAAATATTCCTTTTAGCATCAATTGCACATTTCACAGATTTGTCTGTGTCATGATGTCATTTCAGGTCTGTATTTGAAAGATAATTTCTTAAAAAAAAAAAAAAGAAAATACAAACACAGGCCAGGCTCACAAGAGAGGAAATGGCTACAAAGACAAACTGATGAAAAACAGTACCTCTACCTTGTAACAGTGAAGAATATAAGACCACGTCATTTTGGAGAACAGTCACTGGGCAGTGTTAAAGCCTGAGCAGTCAAACACAAACAGAAGAGAACAGTCTGGTTACTGGGTTTACAATAAACACCTTTTCCGGGAGTTATAAAAAAGGTTAATGGCTATTATGATAAAATTGCAGTTCATATATCACACATATATACTGCATGTTAACGGTGTGCGAGTCAAATTCAATTCCGAGGAGGCCAAATGTATGTAAATGTTCCCAAAGGAGTGTAGCACATTCATGAACGTTAGATCAATACCTGAACTGATAGAAACAAAAGCAGGACCACTTGATATTGGTGAGTTAATGGAATGATTGAAGAAGGAGGCGCTGTGGCACATACAGTACATAGGCTACATAAGGGTTAAAATATCTATACACACACACACACGCTGTACACTCTCTAGGATACAATTTACTGTACACGATCGACTCTCTCTTTCTTTCTCTGTATAGTAGCTCTATCAGTCATCAAAAATAAAGTTGAGATAGTTTGCCCGATGTGTGTGTTTACATTCCCTGCCCTGGTATATAATGTTTTCTCTCCATGATAAACCTGTAGGACAGATGAAAAACAGTCAGTTGATTATTTTCATTATATCTAACTAGCTGAGGAACAGGGACACCAACCACCACCACCACTACACTCCCGCTGGATGCTTCATCAAAGTGCTGCTGCTCAGAACACACACACATACACATTGACTGCGGACATGCACATACTGTCTCAGGCCTCCACACACACACACACACACACACATACAGATGCACACTGTTCCTGAGTATGAACTGTAGGATATTTAATTTGGCTCTACTCTAAGAAAGAAATGACACTGATCAAAACAGCCGTACTCGGATATAACAGGTATGGACTTAAGAAAGGCATACCATCATTGAGGAAAATAGGTTTAATAATAAAACTATAAAAAACATGTGCTGCTGTGAATTAGGTATATACAGTATATATCTCTAAGGCCATAGTTTCTGTAAAGAAAGCAATATAGAAAGGTCAATCAAATGGGAAGGTACCATTTTTATATCAATACGTAAATATCATGCAATCTTTTTTTTTTATTATTTTATTGTGTGTTTGCATTAAAGTTGCTTTCATCGATATTTTTATATTAACAATGGGTCAGATGGTTACGCATAATGTGAAAGGGAGACAATTATTTCCAGACTCTGCAGTTCATCTCTGCTCTATAAACCTATTTAGCCTCCTTCAGCTCATTGTTTTGTTAATATTAACCCCCTGCCCAAGTGTCAAAATATGAGGAGTAGGGATGAGATCACGTTGGCGCAGCAGGTAGTTCTTTCCAGTGAATAAGCTCTGATAAACCTATTCTAAACTACCTGCACAGCACCAAACATCAAACAGAGGGAACAGAGGGTGTTCATGATGGAGAATTTAGCAACTTAAGGGCCGGGGATTTCCCTCAGGTGTTGGTTGAGACCAAAACAAAGTAACGAGTAGGGTGAACTGGACATTACATTCATCAGTCCGCCTAACACATGACTCCAAATGATTGATGATCTGTGTTACTGGATGTGTAATTACGCAATTGTTTTTTTTAAATTTGTCAAATCTAGAAGGCAATACGTCAGGGTTGTGTTTAGTTTGCTGTGCTGCCCCCCAAGTGGCAAAACAATTAGTGCAGTTAGCAAAGTTAGCCAGCTATGGTTTATATTGCAGTATGAGTCCATACATAAATCAGCTAAAAACTCATCCGTAGATAGTAGATAGAAATCTCTTGTTTGTAATGCTGTACATAGCAGGGTTAAAGATGGGCATTAACTAGTGACATATGCTGTCTTTGAAAGGAATTGGAAATTTGACAGAGGAACTTCATCAGAGAAATGCACCCCTGTGCAGCTATTGTCACCCACACATTGTAAAAACAATGGTATCAAATTCTATATTGACTGGGAACTAATTCAGTTATTACATTCAGGCCTTTTCAGTCTTGATATTTGCAGGTTGTATTGACGACTGAGCTCACAGCTACAGTCACACGAACACACCTTAATTCTGTGCTGTCTGATAGTCACAGAGAAAAACACACACACACACACACACACACACACACAGGCACATACACATGAGACAAGTGGCACAAGGCCACCTGTGGCAGCGCACACATCTGCAATGGTATGAAAATGAAAGAAAAATTGTAATAAAGTAAAACTCAAAACCTCATCAGATACACAAGGCAGCAGAGACCATGTCTGAGCGTCGTCATTGGACTACCAAAAAAATCTCTCTTTGACTTCAACTCCTCATAAACGTCACTGTAAACCCAAATAAATAGTGAAACCAACAGGATGAGAGTCAAAATATGGTTACCCACTTTGTACACGCTGACATCGGGGTCTGTGCTTGTTCGTGTGATAAGAGGAATGGTTCGACTGGTCTGCATCCAACAGGTTTAAGCCACGTGACAAAAGGAGATCCAGCTTATGGTATGTGACACGCAAGTCAAATGTTTCTCAGGTGACTGACTGCCATTCATACTCGACATTCACGCTGCATTCATTTTTGCTTTCAGCATTGATTGCACTGATCTCGTGTGTGATACCACTTATAAAGGTGCTCTACTGTACTTCATCGTAGATGTCAGACTCGTGTGAAAGAAAAGAAAACATGAAAATACTGTGTAAACTCAGCCTATAATACAGTAGTCTGGATAGAGAGGAAAGAGGGGGGATAAACACAAAAGCAAACCACAGGTAATCAAAACTCCTTAAAGTTCTCTCAACAGTCTATTCTTCTGTTCAAGCGCCTTTCACTCCCGGTACTGGAGTGGCCCTCTATGCTGATTTTAACCTCCTGAGGGATGAAGGAGGGTTTGGGCAGAGTCAGAGGAGGCTCCTCCTCAGCTCTCCCGGTCTGGTCTCGCTCTGGAGCTGACCAGCGTCTCTTGCGGACTGTGGGTCTCTCTGGATCACCACATTGTATTTTGGTAAGAGCAGGCATGTCTGTTTTCACTGATTCCTGTCTCACTTCTCCGGTCAGCATTGGTCCAGCTCCGTAGATCCCCTCCCCTGGTCCCGGTCCAGTAACCTGCTCCCTCTCCAGCCTGTCTGCACCGGAAGCCTTCATGAGAAGGCCACTGTTTCTGCCTGCAGCGTTTGGACTCGTACTGTTTCTTACAATGGCGTCCGCATTGTGACAGGAGTCAGAGAGGTGACCAGTCTTCAGCTTGGTCCCCGGAGCATGGCTGTCTGTTACTGAAGTGGTCCTCAGGCCGCGGAGGGTCAGCGACACGCATACGTCCCCCACACACAGCTTAGCACAGGACAGCTCAAACAGCTGGGTGGTCCTGTCCGGGCAGCAGGACGACCATCCCTGGCCAAATACAAAGAAGGGATACTCCAGCAGCACCTCCACACACACCTGGAGATGAGCACATGCACAAGACACAGTTAGATTTTCGGGGGCACCAGTGCGCCTGAGATTTAGCAGGTCCGTCTCTGTGTGTGTAGCGTTTCCTAATGGTAATGGTCACCGTTTCTAATGGTAATTCAAAATGAAGAGAACTACCGATTGTTTTTTTGTCAAGACAAATACCGTCCCTGGCCCTGAAAGGCCCGGCCCAGGCCTGACATCATCGACAGAGGTGTCCGCTACACCACCTGTCTCCCCGGTAAGATGCCTTTTTTTGACCCAACATATTCGGCCTAACCCAAATGGCGCAGTGAAAAATTTTGGGTGCACCTAAATTATGTGCTGGTGCGCCCAAATGAGAAACTGACAAACTGGCACCAGTGCCAGTTAGTCTGGAGCGTTATAAGTGTTTGTTTGTTTGTAAAAACAACAAGCCTCAGGCCCTTTTTTCACAGAAGACATTTTGACGTGTCGCCGTGGGAACTCACAGGTGTGAAAATAAAATGAATGATGGCTGAATTCCATCCAGCTACTTCCGATTCAGGGTCCTGTATTGTGCATGCTGGCTCACTGTCACGGCTGACACTTGATGGAATTGAGCCACTGTTAATGTTATTATTTACACCTCTGCTTTTCCTGCTTTGACGAGTCAAAACGTCTGCTGTGAAAAGGATCTATTTTAAAACCAGACCTATATATATATATTGGCACAGCTAATAGAATCTTATCTTATCGCAGATGTATCAGTATTGCCGTATATGTCATAAGACATTGCAGTAAAGAAATGCCAAACATATGTTTGAGGCCAATAAACTTGTATGAAAACTTGTCCCGCTCAGTACATTTCTTTAATAACCAAATTCAACAGATTCCTATCAAAATGTTTCTTTGTGTTATGCACTCATTTTCTTTTTAACTCTCAAATATCAATATTGGTATCAGCCTTAAGACACCAGTATCAGTTGAGCTCTGTAGCCCTTTACAGACATGGGGTCTGTAACATTGCTGGCTTCACTTATCTGTAATAGTAATGCCTTTTGGCCTTTCAAAAAGCCTACGTCTGCATAATTAAATGTTATATTTTGGCATCTGGTACATGAGAGGGAGCAGTGTGGGTACTGCTGGAGAACGATCGGTAGGTTGGAAAATAATGACATGAAGGGAGAACAGTGTTGTCAATTCTCTCAGTTCTGCATCTGAGATGGATTTCATGGATTTTTATTTTGCAGCTGAGGGGCTTAATTGATGACCATAGTGAGCATGAGGGCTAATGCTGTATTGGACTGTCAGGACCTGAAGGAGTTCAAGCTTTTGCCCCTTCGGACGTCATTTCAGGGCACTCGTTAGGAGAACTAAAAGATTCCACGTCTCCTTCATCCCAAATATTAATATGCTCAATAGCATATAGTACTCTGGCTGCACTTTTTGCTCTTCTGTTGCACTATTAAACACTTGCACATTTGCATGAGTGTATATGTGTACTTGGGTAGAAATGTCCCTGCTGTAGCTCGGTGTTTTATCGTGTTGATGTGTCATTGATGTTGTCTTTTGTATTCTGTTTTAATGTGAACCCTGGCTGCAAAACGAATTTCCCCTTCATGGGACAATAGAGATAACCTAACCTAACTCAACTGTGCTTATCACTAGTGGATCCCTTCTTACATTTTCTCCTCAATTGAATTCTGGGAACTATTTATTTATTCATGTGTGCATTGCTATCTGCTATTTTTTATGCGATCACTGGCGGCGCAAAAAACACTTCTACAAAGTGGCTTCAAAATTTAAACTCACGATTAATCATGCAAGAATGATGAATGTGGGAATAACATACCTGGGCTTTGAGCTCTCCCACAGAAAACTGTATGACCACAGCATTAGGACTCTGTCCACTGTCAATACGCTCGACAGTGCTGGAGTCGATCTTCAGCTCGCTGCTAATCTCAGCACTCTGGATGAAGTCCTCCGTCTTCAGGTCCTCCACGCGCTTCAGCTCCCCGTCGGCCAGCTGGATGATGGAGCCTCGCATGAAGAACGGAGGGAGCGCCACGGGGGAGGAGGGAGAGGAGATGGAGTGGGAGGCTTGGATGGAAACAGGGGCGGGACTGGGGACAGGAGCAGGTGTTGGCGAGGGAGTTGCCACCGCTGCAGGAACCGGGTTTGAGGGCAGGACCGGCATCGCTGGTGCGTGCGCGACGGCAGGGGGTGGTTGATTTCCATCTGGCCCGATCGCCTCACACTTGGACAGGGCTGTGGCCAGATAGGCATGTGGCATGGCGGTGGATATTTGAGGAGTTGTAGCAGTCAGGGTGCTGACCGTACGACTAACCTCAATTTCTGTGCCATTATTGGTGCCGCTGACCGGGATGAGGAGGGACTGGCCGCTCGGGATGACCAGGTGCTGGGGCAGTGCCGCATGGTAGCTGACGCCATGCTGATTTGCGCTGGTGATGTAGCCGATGATGGGTGGCTGTGTGGAGGAATAGAGGCTGGCTGGCAGCTCCTCGTGGGGTAGAGTGGTCTGGATGACTGTGTGAGGAGCAACGGACTTAACCACATCTGAGGAAGTGAGGGAGGTGAAGGAGGACGATCTGGACACTGGTTTCCCCAAACAGATACCTCCTTTCTCAGTCTGGACAAAGGAGAACTTATTTGAGCCAGTGTCACGTTCAGCTCCGTGGTGGTTGGGCTGGGCCAACAGCACCAAGGAGGTCTGGAGTCCTGCAGGGTTTTGGCCGTAGTCTGCAGGCAGGAGGATGTGTCTGGCCTCATAGCTGTGGACCTGCTGATGGTTCACTTGATGACTGTGGGTTTTAGTCTGTTTGACCAACTCTAATTCCCCGTTCAACACACCCTTAGCATGCCCCTCTGGTTTCCTTCCAAAGGAACCATCTGCATACTGTACCAAGAGCTGTGAGGGAGCCAGAGTGAGCGTTTGAGGGAGGACGGCTGTGTGAGGGTGGAGCTGGAGGTGGGCCGTCTGGGAAGAGACGGCGTTTCCGCTGACGGTCAGAGGTGTCCTGCTGTCCAGATGAAAGTACTGGCTGGTGACTTGGGGAGAGTTTGGGAGCGACACAGGAGTCAGTTCTGTGGGAGAGAGGCCTATTTGAAACTGCTGCTCCCCTTTGTTGTTGGGGGAGATGAGGGCAGTGGTGTAACCATCCAGCTGGGGACGCTGTCCCATGGCAGCGCTGTTGGGTGCAGAGCCAGCGTTGGCGATGATGTGAGAGGAGATGTAGCCGGCGTAGGGCCCAGAGCTGATGAACTGGACGTTGGGTCCCAGCTGAGCGAACTGGATAGTACCAGCCTGCTGGGGAAGGGCGGTGGGGTAAACTGCAGGCAGAGAGGCCAGGGGCACCGCAGACAGAGGAGTGGCCGAGGAAGGGATAGAAGTGGAAGGAGAATAGGAGGAAGCGGAGGAGATGGGACATCTCGGGCTCTCTGCGTCCCTGGATTTGCAGCGTTCGCTGGCTACACTTGCCAGCCATGCTAGGTTCTCTGTGTGGGGACTGTCAGCAACCACTGCAGCTGGAGGCGCTGCTGCGGCTACTACCACCGCCCTGTGCTCCAGAGACAGCATCTCACGCTTCTTAGGAGGCAGACATCCATTACTCCGCTCCTGGTTGGACTTCATTGTGCCAGCGTGGTTTTAATACTCCCAGGTAGTTATTCTAAGTTGTTCTGGGTCTTTTTGGTCTCTCTCTCTCCTCCACTCAATGGTTATGTGCAGCGGTCAGGCCTCTCTGTGTGCTGCGTGGCTCTGGCTCTCTTTGTGTTCACTGGTAGACAGCTCCAGGTCTCAGACCAGAGAAGATGGAGTCACTCCAGCTCACAAAATGAGCTCCATAAACTTCATGAGGAATCATCTCTGACTGATCCACCTCTTCCACGACGTCGGCAGGAATCTGACAGCAGAGGAAAAGCTCAAATCAGTTACTCAGGTAACAGAGAATTCAATTTAAAAGTCCTCATACTCATATACTGTACAGATTTTTTAAGCCCTCTAGGACAGCTTCTGAATTTGGGCTGTATAGATTAACTTGACTTTACTTGACTTTACAATTCAATTTACTCTCATTAGTCTAATTGCACTGCAGAACTAGCTCAGTAAGCACAGACTGTGTTTATGAACCATATTCACAAAATGTTCCTGCAGGGCTGCAAACACCAACAAAAAAAAACTTCACTCGTAAAAATGCCCCCACTTTCATGTTTGTGGAGGTGTTGTTCTTTGTTTTGCCACAAGGTGGTACCTGGTATAACGACTGCATCTGATTTGTGTTCGTCTAAGCACTTGAACACAACATCTAGGCCATTCTGTGCACGTTTCTCCACGCTCAACCTCTTAAGATGTCCCTCGAGGATCTACATGAACTAATCTGTCAAAACTCAACCAGCCTTTTTCCATGAGTAATGATATATGACATACAGGAAAAGTACAGTGCAATGTTGTGTGTCATCATTTACATAACATGGAAAAAGCTCTTTCATGTTTTCACCACCAGGCAGGAGTTTCCTGAACTGCGGTGTTTGTGTGTCTGGGTGTGTGTGTGTGTACACGCTCATGTGCAATGTGTATGTGTGTGCGTTGCTGTCGGCTGTTATCTAGCTCCAGGCTCTAGGGTAAGAAAGCAGAGCGGAGTGGAAGGATAACAGCACAGAGTAACAGCCTCAGAGGAGTTTGTGTTTTTGTTTTAACACTCCCCGGTATTGTGTTGAGTCAGTGGGGGCTACGGTAAATATATCATCCACCTCCAGACAGGAACTCTGGGTCAGTGGGCACATCAGAAAAAACGGTAGTGAAAACAATATGGCTTGAAATTTGATTAAGGAACATTCTGCAAGAAGCGTAAATGGGCCTCGCTGAAGTGCTTCAAAAATATTTTAACAATGTCTTTCCGCTGTACCCCGTTTGAGTGGTGTTTCAAAGTTCAAGGGAATACAAAGTGGACAACAAACAATGAATGAGTAGGCCCTCTTAAGAGTTTGGTTTAGCGAGAGGCAGACTGAAGGCTGAGCTAAATGAGTACTGAAAAAAAAGCTCTTTATTCTGCGCAAGAAACGGTGAGGTTATGACCTGGACACGGACAGGGCAACCCCAAAATACAGCCTTGTACTACTCCTCTTTAGATTCATATGTATGCCTGCTCACATAGCTAACACATGCACAAGGAAATACAAAACATATGCAGTGCATCCATTAACTCAACAACAATAACATGCAGCCTTTTTGCTTCCCATGAGCTCATTTTTTTTCACAGTTTCTTTTTCAGATTGACTGTTCTTTCCTGCAGGCTTATCTGTGGGTCAATGCACACGACTCTGAGTTGTTCATTAGCCAGAGGCACCACAGAGATGGAGTGTATGACACACACTCACACATCCGTCCATTCATTTTTCTAGCCCTACATTCCATTCAGAGGTGCCGGGGCTATTTTGACAGTGCTAAATTGTATTTTCATATTACAAGAGGAGGTTCACTACGGCAGGCAGCAACACACAGACATGTTACATAAAGACAGAGCAGAGGGGGGGGAAAAAACACAGAAGGCGACCTTGGTCAGTTTCTATTTAGATGCATCTACCTCTAATGCTGGCTTTGACAAGGTCACAGCATCCAAAAGCAGCGAGAAAAAACCCTCCGTGCAATTCATCTAACCATACAGCCTGGTAGATCCACCAGATGTAACAAAGGGGGGAGAGCAGCAGAGCTGGGAGAGAAACAGAAAACAGAGAGAGGAGAGTGAGGGGGAGGAGAGGGAGAAAGGCAATGTAAGATGACAGAACTGTTGTAGAAGGAGGAAAGGGAGTAAGAGGCAGGGGGGGTGAGAGAAGAAAGAAGATTAGGACTGAGAAAAGAGGGAGCGAGAGAATGGGGAATGGGGAGAAGACAGAGTGCTGCTTCTCCTGACCCACATTGAGCAGCGCCTGCAGCATCAGAGCGCCATAGCCCCCGCCTCGCCGAGAGATTCCCGATCAGCAACACAGCCGCCCGCTACAGCCTGAGCTACACTGTGCAGCATCGCTCGGTGGCAACAACCCCACCTCAGCAACACCGTGTCAACACTGTAATGACATCACATCTGAAGCACAAGTACCTCCTATGATTATAGCTGCATTGGAAGACAAAGCCCTGCATGATCTGATTTCCACACCATTACTGTCAACGAACCACAAGATACAACAGGATGCTTTAAAGAAGGTGCCTTTCCTCATATGACCTGTACACAGCACTCTCTGCACATGGTCTCACACACACACACACAGCGCAGCAGCCAAAAGCATCACTAGATTTTTCCAGCGTCAGCCTATTATTAGAACACTGACACCAACAAACATATGTGATACTATGGAGAACAAAGCCCGAGCTTTCAAGACATGTCTGTCACACCGAGCCAGACAGCACGGGAGCCCTGAGTCAGTCCCCTGGCCCGGGACTGTCACCTCTGAGACATGTACGGAGGGATGACAACAGAGAGTGATAGGGGGGGGGACAGGACGCTATCTGTTCCGCTCATCACACTGATGCTTTCCAGCTCAGACAGAGTGATTGAGCCAGCCTCGCATGTCATCCTCCTTTCATACTCCCACATTAAAAAAGGCTGCACAAACCAGAGAAATAGGTTTGCGTAGCGGTGTTTTGTCTGCCGTCACCCGTGCGCGCAGGAGAGCAGATGAGATGTTTTCATTCAACCCTCCTCTCTGTTGTCTCCAGGTGAGAGGCCCCCCTCCGGCAGAGTTACATCTCCTCTCTTACGCAGCAGTCGCCAGCTCCTCCACCTTCACTTCCTTCCGTCTTCTCTCACGCTCCCAAGACCCACTATTTACTCCTCGCATTGATCCGCACGGCTTCATAGCAATAACACCTCTCTGCAGCAGGATGATGCAGGGGAGGCGATAGGAAGGCAATAAAATGATTTAGTGACATGCAAAAAGCTAATGCAATGACCCTGGGTTGATAAACCTGTTATCAATACTCCTATACATCATGTTTCACCTGCTAGACCAGTCATAGATACACAGTGAATACCCCATACAGCAAATGGCTATATATAGAAAACAAAAACATCATTATCAATCTGAGCTCTGGCTATGAAACAGAGGGGGAGGTACCGTGGAAGACAATATGTACGTGCGTGTATGTGTGATTTGCTGCATATAAATAGGACCTCCCCACAACCCCCTTACAAACGTAGCTGCTTTAACCACAGAGCAGATCAATACAGTGTACTGCTTTTTCTAATACCCAAAAAAAGCCATTTTTTACTGCCCCTTTCTCGGTACAACAGTGGCGCCTGTGCCTTTAAGAGGCGGACCGACCGTGTGGCAAACTAAAGCAGACAGTAAGAACAGGCAGTGGGTTCAGGCTGTTTGTCTTCACAATGACTCCAGAGTTCTGCATCACTGCCCGACACACACCGATCACACAGTGTACAAGCAGAGCGGTGGCGTCCCTCTACAAGCGAGCTACAACTACGAGCCAAACAGGGTCAATGCTGTTGAATGCCACGAACTGTGACTCTGGACAAATGCTGTGACTGTAGCCTCTGGGGGCTTTAGAATGACAGTGAGAGCGCATGAGTGTAGTAGCAGGGCAGAAAATACTACTATGCCACAAATCAAGAGGAAAAGACAACCCCCCCACCCTCCTCTCCGCCTCTGGTTAGAGTACTAAGAATAGCTCACCAGTCTCTCCACAGCCACTGCTTGCAGAGCATGTCCAAGGATTCTTCCTGCCTCTCAGTGTGTGTGTATGTGTGTGTACGTGTGTGTATGTGTGTGTGTGTATGTGTGTTGGAGACGTGTTTCCTAGGACTCCTCTTCCTGAATCTCTCCTTTGTGCCTCTCTCCTCTCCTGGAGCCTGTGCCGTAGCTGCTCCAGCTCTGCCTTCCTCTCAGGACTCTCTCTGGTTGGGAGGCTACGCTGCCCCTGCAACGGGCTGACGGTGAAGGAAGGAAGGAAGTTCCCCACTGCTGAAGCTGACACCAAGTCCTGCGTTCAAGGCTGCTCCAACGCGTGTTATGCAAGGCCACCAGACCGCCAGCTCCCTCTCTGCCTGGCTGCTTCTCTCTCTCTCTCTCTCTCTCTCTCTCTGTTTCTGCCTCTCTCCCCTTTCCCTCTCTACCTCCCTCCCTCCTCTTTCTTTCTCTCTCTCTCTCTCAGTACTCCACTGACACAGCTCCTCCCCCAGCCAGCCTCATCAGCCGCATCAGGTATTCATTCAAAAAAACACACTCCACTTGGCTTAGCGCCCAGTCTACGCTCACACAGAGAGGGAGGGAAGGAGGGGGAGGGAGCAACAGACGGAGGGTGAGGGAGGGAGAGAGAGAGAGAGAGAGAGAGAGAGAGAGAGAGCTGGAGATTCAGAAAGCGTTCGCTCAGACAGACATACTGCATGAATGTGAATAACAGTGGGATATTCACACTGCTATATAAATGCAGAGGCATAACACATATGCACGCACCCAAACCGACAGAGGATTAAATTGTTCAGTGTGTTAGCACGTCAAAGCTGTTTTAATGCACTGCTTCCGTCTTGTTTCATTTTAATATGCATTTTTTCCCCCCGCAGAGACAAATCTCTTCCTAATCTGCCCCGTGAGCTGCTCTACAATTAGAGTCTCAACCTCTATTCAGCTGCAAAGTGACTCAGAGTAACCTGCCACCCCGTCCCCAGGTCTCCCCAGGCCTTCCGCCTCCCCATCTCCTCCCCAGAGATATTTCCCATAGCAGGCAGGCAGGGCTGATAAACACCCCCCGCCCAGCCACTTGGCACTGGGGCCCTCCTCACCCGAAGGCCTCCTCCTTATCCTGTACAGCACACAGCAGAGAGAGAGAGAGATCCAGACTGCAGTGGCTTCACCACCAGGCCACCAAGCTATCTGCTCCTCTGCAGGCAGGACAAGCAGGGTGTCCCCTCCACCTAGACTGGGGAAAAACAACAAAACAAATCACACAATGCTGCTGCTGCTACTACAACAACAAGCCCGGTGAATAGTATTACACCCACAAAGGCTCTTGGGTAGGGGCTTCCTAAACTCTCTCACAGGTGCATCCTACAACAAGGGTTGTAAAGTGCATAGCTAAAGGGAATTTTGAGCAAAAGCGACTAAATGGCAATAACAAATTATTCCTTGAATTATTAACCTAATTTAAAGCATCATTTGGAGAATGTCTTTCTTTACCAAGCCTCAGCCCAACTGTCCCAGTGATGGATTTCAACCGCTACACCGTCTACAAGAGACTGCGGTGTCCTTGCCTTGAAATGTCTTCACTGTACATAGAAGGTCAGATTTTAATGTCAGCCAAGTGAGCTGAAATGTGAGAATTCACGAATCCAGCTGGAGTTGTATGGAGCAAAAAATGTTCACTGCACTGAGTAGATCGAAAGCGAGACTGCATGAAGACAGGACTGTCAAATCTGTCTTGCTGTTTGTAGCTCCATCAAAGACTTTCCCTGCATTTCTGCGCAAGGAAAGTCGGTACCGCTTTAGATTTACAGTACAGTTCCTCCGGATACATATGTGTAGGTGCAAGGCAAAAAGATGTGAAGTTAGGGAATAAGAGGGTAACAATCTCGGAACTTAATACTGTAGGTATCTATTCTAATATCAAAGGACACAGTGTGACTATTACTGAGCAACAATCTGTCGTTTGGGGAGGAATTTAAAGAGAACTGATACTGCAAGTATTTTTAACTACCGGTCACCCATTCTATTATGAGCATGACCATACTTAAAGCTGAAGTGGGTAGAAATGGAGAAAATATGATTTAAAAAGTTATTTTTTTATAAAACTATATCTATATCTTAACAGTAGTACATGCATGAAACAGGTAATCTGAAAAAAAATGTGCCTCTGTGTCCTCCGGTGCTCCTAATGGCATCTGCAAGATTTCACAGACCGGAGGAAAACAACCAATCAGAGCCGAGCTGGAGTCTGCCGTCTCTGAGCAGCTGTCAATCACTGGCAAACTCTGATCAAACAGTCAAACTAGGCAGCGCTGATCAAATATGAATCAATATTCTGTTACTGTAATGCCTATTTCTCACCTCAAATCTTTTCAGAAACATCTTGTAGTGTACTGTTTAGATGTAAAATGAGAAAGTTTGTGACTCGGATGCCATGTTGGGATCAGTTGAGGAAATACCAAGCAACAGCCACCAGCCACACCAGTAGCTGTTAGATGGACACTCTTACTGTACTCCAACAAGCTGTGTCAGTCCACATAAACCTGAACCACCTCAAGCTGCTCACGTCCCCTGTAAGTACGACATTGTACCCCATAAGGAGGCCTACATTACAACATGCAAAGTAACACAGTTTATAGGACTACAGTATGTTCTCAACAATACTCTATAAATACGGTATAAATTATTTTTAAGTTCCCAGATTGTCTCCCCCTTATTCCCTAACTTCACATTTTGTTCCCTCTGAACTACATGTATGCATCATTACGTACTGCACTGGTAACGTTACACTGTTAGTATAAAACAATTACACTGTAATTTGGGAAGGATTACGCTGACTGCTGCAGGCAACACAGATCAGCAATATTTCATCTTTGTTGACAGTTTTTCAGATACTACCGAGTACTATTGGATGCTGATTATTGTGGTCCAACCTGACGGAGGGGTTTTGTTGGCTTGTACTATTTTACTCAGAGTACACACAACTAAGTGTTACATTCCTCAGTGTGGTGCACACATTATGAGAGGGAGGAGTGCTCTAAACCATAACAAGATCTATGCCATTTTACAAAGATTAACTACTAAAAGCTGATGATCCTCTGAGTAAGAGTAGTAGTAGTAGTAGTAGTGCAAATGGTGGTAAAGTACTTGCAGCAGTAGCTCTCTCCCTCACCATCTCAACAAATCAACATTGAATCATACATTCCTTCATTTTTAAACACCCAGATGTCTCTATGCACTGCCTGTCAGTGCTCTCTCTCTTACTCATACACAGTAGCCTTCAGCAGAAAACACAATGAAAACTCAAGTGGGCTCCAGTTGCTGCAGGTTACAACACTGCATGGCCTTTACTGCGAAGCAAAAACACAAGTTCACAATTAAAGTTCTGGGGTGAACTATTTCAACCACAATACCTCCTCACAAATCTGAAGAAATGAATCACATTACCTTGAAACTGTTCTGTGTCCGGTAAACAATTTATCCAAGCATAATTTCCCCACATTCAGTTCTGCATCCTCACCATACACCACACTGGGGATAAGTAAGCCTCTTCTAATGCAGCAGACATGTCCAGACATGTTACACTGATCCTCATACACAGCAGAAGCATGTATGCTGCAAAACAGTCACATATGGTAAGCTGACTCCCACCGTGTGCTACTGTTTGCATTAATGAACTTATTCATACTTTTTCAAAACATTTCCAGGAACACCTGTTCAAAACAATTAGCAAAAATAATCACATCACACCTCCACACCACGACATCACCAAATCACACCTGAACACCACGACATCACCACATCACACCTCCACACCCCAACATCACGACATCATCCCCACACCCCGACATCACCACCTCACACCTGAACACCACGACATCACCACATCACACCTCCACACCACGACATCACCAAATCACACCTGAACACCACGACATCACCAAATCACACCTGAACACCATGACATCAGCGCATCACACATGAACACCACAACATCACCACATCACACCTCCACACCCCAACATCACCACATCACACCTGAACACCACGACATCACCACATCACACCTCAACACCACGACATCACCACATCACACCTGAACACCACGACATCACCACATCACACCTCAACATCACCACATCACACCTCAACACCACGACATCACCACATCACACCTCAACACCACGACATCACCACATCACACCTGAACACCACGACATCACCACATCACACCACGACATCACCACATCACACCTCAACACCACGACATCACCACATCACACCTCAACACCACGACATCACCACATCACACCTCAACACCACGACATCACCACATCACACCTCAACACCACGACATCACCACATCACACCTCAACACCACGACATCACCACATCACACCTCAACACCACGACATCACCACATCACACCTGAACACCACGACATCACCACATCACACCTCAACATCACCACATCACACCTCAACACCACGACATCACCACATCACACCTCAACACCACGACATCACCACATCACACCTGAACAACACGACATCACCACATCACACCTCAACATCACCACATCACACCTCAACACCACGACATCACCACATCACACCTCAACACCACGACATCACCACATCACACCTCAACACCACGACATCACCACATCACACCTCAACATCACCACATCACACCTCAACACCACGACATCACCACATCACACCTCAACACCACGACATCACCACATCACACCTCAACACCACGACATCACCACATCACACCTGAACAACACGACATCACCACATCACACCTCAACATCACCACATCACACCTCAACACCACGACATCACCACATCACACCTCAACACCACGACATCACCACATCACACCTGAACAACACGACATCACCACATCACACCTCAACATCACCACATCACACCTGAACAACACGACATCACCACATCACACCTCAACATCACCACATCACACCTCAACACCACGACATCACCACATCACACCTCAACACCACGACATCACCACATCACACCTGAACAACACGACATCACCACATCACACCTCAACATCACCACATCACACCTCAACACCACGACATCACCACATCACACCTGAACACCACGACATCACCACATCACACCTCAACACCACGACATCACCACATCACACCTCAACACCACGACATCACCACATCACACCTCAACACCACGACATCACCACATCACACCTCAACACCACGACATCACCACATCACACCTCAACACCACGACATCACCACATCACACCTCAACACCACGACATCATCTCAAAACAATTAGCAAAAATACTGCACGTTGTGTCAGACGCTAATATAGAGTTGGTGACGGTATTATACTTTAAAACAGTGGAAGAAGTACTCACTTCTGAAACTGAAGGTAACGCTGCTTCATTCATCAGCAAGCTGTTGTGATATTAGCTAGCTAGCCATGTGAGCTTGCTAACGTTACATAACAATAATAACCTATTGTGAAACACTGCTAGCAAGTTGTGTTGACACTTTCAGCTTGTTTTCTTTCTCACTCTGCCTTTCTTTTCTCTTTTGATAGCCTGATTTCCTTTTTAAAATGACATAATTGATTCAAGGTTGACATAAAGTCTTAAGTACCAGCACAATTAGCAGATGAACTATATTTGTCCAGACTGTTGGACTAAACCATGCGCACCTTTTAGAGGGGGGTGAAGACCCCTGAAAGGCTCTAATATTGTGTTACAAACTTGAAATACTCCGTCAAACTATTTATTCACCGAACATTAAAACCTAATAAAGTTGGTAATAATGAAACATTTTAATTTTTAAACAGAAAAACTAACTTTTATTATCCAGCTTTTTAAGTGCTTCCCCCATGTTGGGGCCATAGTTAGTCCCACTATCAAAAGAGAATAGAACCAAAGAGAAGAAACTCGACAGCTGCTGCTGCCGCCATTTTGGACTGAAGAAGCTTATTATACACTGGAAAAAGAAAGTTCGGAAACTCGTGTTTGGTGGATTATTTCTCTGTTGTTACAATGCTAATTGGCATTGTATTTTACATGGTTGGAAAGCCTGTTTATTTACCTTCACAATGATGTCCAACTTGTAAGGATCATGCATTTGTGGGATGAGCAGCACAGCTGATTATCCTTCCAATTCTACTTCCACCGCTACTGAGGCCCCTGATGGTGTATTGAATGAATAAAGTGTAAAATTGCCAATATGTCTTGTTTGTTCCTTGTTACTGATAGAGAGTTCAATCTTCCAATCCACCAAACAACTCAAAACAAGAGTGAATACCAACAGGAGAATACACTGTTTACCATTGGCAGAGCATTTTGGCAAATTTTTCTTGGGCGCTCCCCACATAATCAGCTGTGCTGCTCATCCCACATATGCATGATCCTTACAAGTTGGACATAATTGCGAAGGTAAATAAACAGGCTTTCCAACGATGTAAAATACAATGCCAATCAGCATTGTAACAACAGAGAAATAATCGACCAAACACAAGTTTCCAAACTTTCTTTTTCTAGTTTATTTATATTTTACTGTTCAAAACAGGCCATTTTGTTACAATATGACTATAGAATAGAAATAATTTTGTTGCACTTTTGTTGCACTTTTTAAGCCGACGTTTTACTTGCGACCGATAGTCGCTTTCAGTCTAAATTGGCGGAAGCATAGCTCAGCTGCATGGGCGTTGATGTTGCAATGGACTGAACAATTGGCTTTCACTTCTTGTCAATATACGTTCTTTTTTTTTTTAAAGTACGTTTTTGAGCAAAGTTCAGTATGTGAGAGCAGCCAATGGGAAATACTATGCATTAATAATAAAGAGAATGGAAAGTGGAGTGTGGGTGGTTGGGATTAAGAGGGCATCTGGTATCAGAGCGGGAGGTAAATAAGCCTGGCTCGGTTCTGTTTGAGTGCAGACCTGTCTCTGCTGTGGCGCGCTCCAGTTTGGAGGGAACAACATGCACACTCCACGCTATGTGGGGAGAATGTGAAAGCGCTTGCTGCCATGGCAACAAGGCAGCTCCACAGTCTCCAGTCCCCATTAAGAAAGATGGGTGGCAACGTGGCTGTAGCTCAATGGTGGTGTAGCATGACACGCTGAAAGAGCCTATTGAAAGCCAGTGAATTCAGCAGTTAATGAAAAGAGTAAAGGGACAGCAAATCCACCAGGCAGGTGATACTGACCTCACCTCTCTGTTTTTGGTTGCATACGCTTGTGAGAGTTGTGTGAATATTACATCTACTCAGCTTCACTGTTTTGATCAGTACACTTTGGGCTTCAAATCTATGAGAGATCGTCATTGAATTGCAGCTGTAATTACAATAGAGCAATTGTTGAGTGATGCCCTGTGACTTCAAAATGACCTTGAGCAGAGTCCTTGAATTAAATGTCTAAAGATGAAATGAAAGATGGGTAAGCAAGGGGTTGAAACTCTGAAAACCAACCAATGTTGTCACGGTTATTTTTAAAATAAGAAAAAGTGTCCTATTTATTTTAAGGTTATTATAAAGTCATAGTCCAGGAAATGGTTATCTACACAAGCCTATGAAAATGAGCTGTGGTGTAATCTATTTCTGTCAACTATATGACTGTGTGTAATTGCACATTAGAAGTGCCAAGTTTGGAGGTGTTTTGTTTATTCAGGGTCTGAATGTTTTGCTTATACAAAACAAGTGCAATGTGAGTTGAGGCAGTGGCTTCTTGATGTGAGGGAGTGTTACTCTTAGGCTACTATTACCACTTTCTACAGACATCTTACAGACAAAATCTATCAGCCAAAAACAAGACATTTACTTCTATCATCAGAATGCTACGTGTTGTATTTATGTTACTAAGGATAACATATTCCACTCTTATGACAGACAGCAAACAGATCATTCGAAAGCCATGCTTCTCAGTCAAATTATGGCTTTACTGTAGGACATCATTAAACTGAGTTCTTTAACTCTGTTACAAGATACTGTGTGGTGAAAGCCAGATTCAGCAGAACAAAACAGATTTCATCCTGAGTCCAAGTGCCAAGACTCTTTTCATTCAGCTGAAAATAGCAAGCCACTGCTTACGCACATCTCCAGAACATAGTTTAGGCAACTAAAGGATTGGGTGGGAGTGATTCGTGGAGGAGGAGTACAAGCCACTGAAGGAACTCGGCAGAGTTTGTTCAAACACATGGACCAAATCAATCAGAAAAACACAGAATGGTGCAAAAAACAAAAACAAAAACACTAAGCACAATGTGCAGCCAGGAAGTAAAGTTACTGTTGACTTTCAGAGATGAGCCAAGAAAACTCCCTTAATAATACCCATTACATTTTATAACATTTATGTCATTATAGACTACAAGTTTCAAGTAATCAACATGGATCCATGCTGTTTCTTTGCCTGATTTGGATATTCAAGCGAGGAACCCGAGCATCATTGAAATGACCTCAGTGACCTCAGTGAAAGCTTTCCCACTCCTCCTACGCAATAACAGATTCACACAGCAGAGGGCAGCATATGGACTTCTTCACCTGCATTTGAGAAAATACAATAAACAGTATTGCCTACTCATTCATAACAATTGAGAACATCAACACATGTTTGTCCAGCTTGGTTTCTGTGTCATATTACAACATTTAAACAAACATCACCTTCATATACCACACCATATACCAGTAAATATAAAATATTTATACATTTTAATACAAAAATAGTATATAACCAAACGTCACATTTAAAGCTGTTTGGAAAGTAAATATATTGTTGCCTCAATTAAATGTCATACATATTTATATGTATTAAAAATAGGCACTGGCAGACAACCAATGAATCATACCAGAGTGACCAACAATACCTGCTTTAAAATTAATAGAAAAGGGTGTGGAGTTTGAAGCCTAAAGTCTTAATTTTATGCCATTTTAGGTTGATTAATTATTGTCATAGACTTTACATTAAACCTAAAAAAAAAACAATTAAATACTGCACTCACGATTGGACAACCTAAAGGGTGCGAGCCAGAAAAACACAGCAAGAAATGTGTCCCTTTTCTTTTTCAGCTTTCATGTCCATTTGAACTAATAAGCTAAATGAATCAATCAATCTTTAATTAAATACATTTAAATATGTGATTTAAAGGTATAGCTTAATCACTTCAAATCATGTGAATCCCTTGAGAGTCAGAAGCTTCAGACAACCCACTCTGCTGCTCAGCTAGTCAAGTCAGCTTTTAGCAGGACTAGTTTAAATGCTCTCCATTATGATTACATTTAGCTACTGCCTTAATCATGTGGTATAACAAACTCAGTTACTAAGATGTTATAGCATCAAAATAGATTTTTTTTTTATAATAATAATTTTTTATAGGCCTATAGTACAACAAATTTAAAAAAGTCAAATTTCAACCAAATAAATGATATACTGCATTTCGAGTTTGTGGGTTAGTAGCCTATAATCTGTGTGACTACAGCATTGAGGATGAAAATGCCTTTTTTACATCACTACATCATGCAAAATGTTGGAACAGAGGGCATATTTTTCATTCCTTTGCTGTCTCTTTGTTTGTTTCTCTGTCTTCTTTAGAGGTCTTGAGAGTCTTGTGTTGATTATATAGTGTAAATAAGGCAGCCGTTGCCAGGCAAATGTATTCAGCACCTCCTTAGTCCAAATCAGTGGTGAAGTGGAACCACGGCACGGTCTCTCTTGACATGAGGCAGACTGTAGAAAAGTTGCCAATCAGCTTTCGAGATGATACCAGGAGGCAGACATATTTTAGGCCAATTCATACCCCTCAGTTTCTCTTCAAACACAGATATTGTGTTACCCTACAGCAACATTATCTGAGACGGAGAGAAAAAGCTGAACGTCACTGCAGTAACCAATGCAGCCTCCATGGTTGTCTTGACAACTCAAGCTTCTCGTTGCCTTAAGCAGAAATCTACTGTATTTAAAAAACACAAACAAACCTAATGTTATGTCAGAGAATGATGCTATGAACGCTATACTGCTCCCCCTCAACACACATACACACTAATGGTCTCCCTTTTTACTTCTACATCGCTCATCCTGTGTTTGTACTCACCTCATATTCACATCTATTTTTATACCAGGAAAATGAACTCCAGCACAGGCAGCGTATTATTCTGGAAAAATGTATTCTTACTCATTCTTATTTATTCACTTTCCTAGCCTTAAATTAGATGAAAATTATATCTCAAAATTATATAATAATGTAACTGCATCGAACTGGTAAGCCTACAACTTGTTTGACCATAAAGTAAGTAAGTTGCAAGGAATTTTAAATGGTGTACTATTTTTTGTTTTGTTTATCTCTGTGGAAGATATCTGACGTTTGGTTCCCACTTCTAACAGGCTTGTAATCCAAACAACGTTGGTATCACGTGGTATCTCTGGGTCGTCAGATAGTGTGGAAAAAACAGATAAATGGCTGAGATTGACGGTAAGTGCCTGGCAACGACTTGTTGTGAAGTAAATGCAATGGAACGGGGGAGGGAGAATGAGACATCTAGTGGCTGAATGTTATCAGTGTTATCAATAGCACCTTTAATATGTAAATAACATTACTTTTCACAATATTCACCACAGTTCACATTTGGCAAACATAGAATTGTGAGTCCCAAACAAAACACTATTTTTTGAAGCAAGAGCAACTAATTGAACAGGTATTACTCTAAAGTGACAAACTGAGCACAGCTGGCAGCTCAAGTTAAATCTGAAAGAAAATATAAATCTGGGGTGCGAAAATTTTAGAAGACCTTCCTGTTTTTCCAAAAAACAAAAAAAATCAAACAACTCTCCCTTCAGCAAAGAAAAAATACATAACCCTCCCTCTTTTTTACCCACTATCCTCCATAATCATTTTTGTACAATCGCTTATAGATAAAAAAAATTAGCCACCCTCAAGTCAATATTCAACACTGCGCTGAGATCAGTTAACATTGTCAGTGTATGTAAATGGCATTGTTAGTCCCAAAAGTCCTCAAACGAAGAACAAAAATTCCAAATGTGTGTGCACATTTATGCATTTATATGTATGTGTGCGTGTGTGCGTGTGTGTGCGTCACCCCATGACATAGTGTTTTGGAGCAGGCGTTTGCATCCCTCCTCATTCAACAGGTCTCCTCTTCATCAGCAGCCCTCTTCAGTCAGGCAGAACCCAGCCAGCCTGTAATTACTGACTCCACTTGAGAGGAATACCATCAGGCACACAGACACACTGGGAGAAACAACAACAACAACACATTTCAGTTCACAGCACCTTTCCACGACTTCAAAACACCTGGAGCCTGCTGCTATGTGTGTGTGTGTGTGTGTGTGTGTGTGTGTGTGTGTGTGTGTGTGTGTGTGTGAGGAGCAGCAGCCAGCTGCTATTTTAGTACATCTAATGAATGAATAATGACTTTAAGGACACACATTGTATCATTCACAGAGAATATTTGAGTCCAGTTGAGCCCAGACTGTTTACCTCATCCCTTTGCCCTGTCCGTGGCTCTGTTCAGACACAGACACATGGCTGTCAGAGAAAGCTGTGAGCCCTTCATGCTGCCTGTAGATGACTCCCTTGTTAAAAGAGCCAGGAACTCAGGCTGGACACCTCACCAACGCAACGCCGTATGGCACGCCATGTGGCAGCTAGGAACTAGATTTGTCAAGCTTCAAACAAAAGACATAGAAAGTGAAAAAGGCTAATGTTTTTGAGTTACATTGACCTCGTCTTCTCACTCCTTTATGTCTAAGTTCGCCTCCTCAGTCTGTAGAGTGATATATAATTGAACAAAGTAAGCCATTTGATGGATGGACATTACATTTATCTTATCAAGTCAGTGGAAATAACAGGAATCAATTCTCAGCACTGCCATTATTAGTGCAACAAAAGGATTCATAGACACAAGGGTGATCTTTACCGTGATTTAAATAAATTATTAGTGTTTTAATAACAACTGATTGCTTTTTGTTATTCACTACAAGGGATGTGAGGTTTATTGCAACATTCACACAAAGGTCTGTCATAAATTTCAGTAATAATTGTTCCCTTGAGCTTTTTTAAAAATCTTCCTCCTACACATTCCCCTTTGGATACGAGCCAGCGCATGTTGATACAAAAATAGATTATAAACATGCCTCAACTCCAAATAGAGCTACACTCACTCATCAGTATACAGTAGTGCAGTAATGGTGATGGGTTAATGTCTGCCCACACTTTTCTGCTCCTCAGTAAAGCCCTTCACCACTATGAATTAGATTATTCCGTCGCCTGCAGTAATGGCATGGTGCATGGCAGCAGCATGTGGGGGGAGGGTGGGGGGAGGGGGTCGCCCTGTAATCTGGGAGCACCATCTGTGGCTGTCAGCTGAAGCTGCCACTTAGTGGGCCTAACACAATCACCACGTCAACACTTTGGCAACAATTGGAGCTTCAACGTGTCCTCTCCGAGTATAAGGTGACATGCCAGAAAAGAGAAATGTCTTGAAACGAGTCCCTCAATTTAGTACAGAATGACTTGTTTCTGGACCGACGGTTGACTGTGATTGACTTTCTGTGGTCCCACACAGGCAGATTTTTGTTTAAAATATTGCATGAAGGCAACTGTGCTGTGGGTTTATTCAACCCAGAGTAATGTCTGCATGACCAACAAACACACACTAGGTGGAGCCAAACTCCTGAAGAATTTATGATCACTGTAATATACCATTTTTACAATTCCAGCTTCTCACAACAGAGCAAATACTCATTAAATTACCATATTCATGGATTGCAAAGATTATGTTACAAGGTCAATTTATTATGACATATTTAATACCTAGACATCATATTTTCTTAAAGAAATAGAGTGGCATATATTCCCAAGTTTCTACTGTGGAAGTAGAGTGTAATTTGGACAAACTGATAAACTTACTGTGGCATACTGGGACATAGAAATGGGTTGTTAAGTAAAGTAAAAAACATTATATTCTCTTAGGTGGTTAGGGCCACCACAGGTTTCCAGAGCAGCTTCAATGCACCTTTGCATATTTTATACAATCACACCGGTTGAGAATTTTCAAAAAACGTGTTTGCTAATTTTGGTGTTTTGACAATGGTGGAGGAGAGCAATGTTTAAAAAAGGGTCGTGCCTAGATGGTTACCCACAGGTTGCAAAAATGTGTGAAAACTCTTTTGAGACTGCCTGACGATCTATTCTAACCTTAACCATTCAAGGTCAATGCCTGACCTTAACCATCTCGCTAGAGTTTCACAATTTGTGGGTTACCTTCTTGACACAACCTCTAATATGTCAGTCCAAAATCTCCCAAAGGTCTTTGGTTGAGATTTGGTGACTGTCATCAAACTATTCAGTGACCCTTTCGTGCCCTGTATGGAGACTCCTGCATTTACTGTTTCTCCACCCTCTGACTACTTTTTAGGGTATATGAATGTTTTTCCTAATGAAGCGTTGACATATAAAATACTGTAACTATTATTAGTTCCAACACAAACTGATATACACACCCCTTACATGAGGCAAATACTGTATAATAGCATGCTAATGAGTCAATGCAGCTTAAGTTAACAAAACGTAATGAGGCAACCTGATTAGTACCAAAACATTTCAAATGATCAAATAGCAGACAAACGGCTAAGAGACAGATGTCAAACATGCAGGGAAATAGTGGTGGTTTCATTTAATCTCCTTGAATGCAAAAAACAGTTAATCACATAAAATGTGTCATACATAACGTTAACTTTTCAGTTACACACATGCTGTAAGAGTAAAAGGAAGATCAATTGTGATCAGGTTTACATTTCCTTTCGATACATTTAAATGTGCCTTAGAACCACCGGTCATGAGGCATCACTCAGAACCTCAGAATTGAAAAGTCTGAGTAAAACAACTCTTAAGACAAAATTGTAATACAAAGAGATACTGAAGGTATAATCTCATGAATGCATGACTAGCAACTTCAATACTGAGTGACACGAGACATTCACCCTTAATCTGGAAGATTAGTATTTAAAAAGAGGCAAATGTTGTGTTAATGAAAAGGTGGCATATACCGTCATTATTCCTGTCTTCAAAAGGATTTGGCACAGGAACAGTATCTGAAAGCAGCATGTAGAAATACATGCAGAAATACAGTATGTGTCCGAGACAAACCCAAGCAGTAGGGAACTGAAATTGTTCATACTGATGTGCATCAAACTCTCTGCAACCATCTTAATGCTCCTGCGTGTTCTGACGATACCTTTGAAATGCGGATGTCCGAGTTCTGCAAGCATTTTTAAAAAAACACACACACAGTGCCTGCTCAATATTTAGTGTAGGACTCTCTTCGGGGTTCTTCTGCGTCATCTGATCCTGGAGCGCTTGACAACAATTGTACCAGCTACCATATCATACACAGTCCTGTTGTGCTGGAAGAACAGTAGTGTGATGAAAGCCGGGAAAAAGAAGGCGATTGAAAAGTTCTTGTTCAAGGCTCGGACAGTTGATCTGCGGAGGATGACAGAGACTGTGATTACAACACATGCAAGAGAGAGCAACAGGGTTATGTTTATTATGAACATATTGAAAGATAACCTTTAAAATTAGCTACTCACGCAGACAGAGAGACATTAGTTGCTGGCACTACAAGCACCCTGTTGGGCTGAACCAGAACTGATGAGTCACATGTAACAACTCTGAGTCCAACGAGAAACTTCCCTGGAGTGGCTCCTCCTGCTCCCCAAATGCACACAATCTGAAGGGAGAATGGTGTAAGAGCTGTCACTGAATTGCAAGGGGGGCCTTTCCGAAGTTTACAAAGAGACAGCTGGCAGTTAAAGGGATAGTTTGGATGTTTTGAAGTGGGGTTGTATGAGGTCTTATCCATGGTCAGTGTATTACCTACAGTAGATGACGGTCTGCACGTCCCCAGTTTGGAGAAGCAGACAGGAGTTACCGAACCGAAGCAAAGCAATGTACTGCTGTGGACGGGGCCGGCAGCAAAATGTATTTTAGCCACCTAAAAGAAAGGCACGCCTAAAAAATTAATATTAGTTTAAGTATACGCTATATTTAGAATATTTTCCAAGTTTACATTGCCGTGAGACAGCTATACAGTCTATGTTTCTGACGGGGAACTGAAGATGTTATCTATGCTCTCGCCAAAGAAACCAGACTCCATTGAAAAAAGTAGTAATTTTACCTTGCAGAACACGGGAGTTGCTGGTCTACCTCTGCCTCAATCAGTTAGTCTGTTTGTGTTATTGTAGTACTCTGGTTAGTTCAGATTCACAAAAGTCACAAAATAGCACAAACAAACTAACGAGGTCTGCGATGTAAAACTACAGGTTTTATCAATGGAGTCTGGTGGCTTTGGAGAGAGCATAAATAACGGCTTCAGTTCCCCGTCGGAAAAAGGCTGACTGACGGCAAGGAAAACCAGTGAAAATATTTTAAATATAGCGTACACTTAAACAGATATAGATTTTTTTAAGTGAGCCTTTTTTTAGGTGGCTAAAATACGTTTTGCTGGGGGGCGTGCCGAACGTCATCTACTGCAGGTATTAGTATGCGGAAAACTTTTACACGAGTGCTTACCTCATAAAAACATACTAATATCCGGTACACAAGTGCAACAAGCATCATTTTCTGTAGCTCCTCCATCGATGTGTCCTCATCTATTTCCTCCACTATGAAATGCATGGCGAACTTGGAAACATCCCTGAAAAGCAAAGTCAAATATTGTTGTTTTGTGTTTATTCAATTACAGTTTTTTTTAAAGAGCTGAAAAAAACACAGGCCTAATCATTATTTCACCACAACTGCAGAAGTTAAAGAAACTCACTTGATTCCACTCAGATGCATAATACTGATGATTATGGTTGCTTTGATGAAAAACAGTATGAAGAAATCCACCATCTCAGCCAAAAGTCTTTGGAGAGGTGAAGGAATGCTATACTCCCGACCTGGTGAAAAGAAGCAGAAAAGCAAACACCCTAACATTACAACCATAAAGTGAAACCTTTCTCATAGGTGCCGCTGTAACAGTCCCCACTGTGAGGCTTTCCACAAGATGTAGGAACCAAGCTGCATGGTTTGCTCTCATTCAGCCACAAGCATTTGGTGATGTTGGGTGATAATAAGGCCTGGCACACGGTTGGAGTTCCAGCTCATCCCATAAGTGTTCAATGGGAAATTTAACATGAACTAACCATGTCAATAATGTGGTCAAACCAATCCATCATTTGGTATGGTTTAAGGCTGACCTAGATGATTCGAAGCTTCGACCATTGCCATGTTAATTGACCTCCAAATCAGTATTCGAATGCTTTGTTTGATTTTTTTCTTTTTAACATGAGTATGTAATAATACAGTTTAAATCCCCAAATAGCCCACGAATTAAGGAATAATCCCACAACATTATTCATATTCAATATGAATTATTATTAGTTATTCTCAGACAGATATCGCTGTTTGTTGTGTGTAGAGGTGTGTGTGTGTGTGTACAGCGGCATTGTGGCAATGGAGGAGATGGAGACAGACAGACGGAAGAAAGTGTAAGCCTGCTGCGCCGTGTCATGCCGCAAAGCTACGGATATCTTTGAATATTTCCCACCGAAGCTTTCGAAGCCCTAGAATGGTTATTGTCACGTTTTGTTTGGTTTATGGAACACGAAGATTTACCTGTAACTCATTTGCTTACACGCTAATAAATACAATACGAGGAGAACAACGACGCAGAGGTAAAATCATCGCAGTTCACAAATCCACAGTGATGAAAAGACATAGAGACATTTATCTAATGTTTCCAAAAACTAGAGGAATACCTTGTGTCACTTTGGTCGGCTCAGTTAAGGCCATTATGATACAATTGTTTTATTAATCAATCAATCAATCGACAGAAATGTGCACATAAAATTCCTCCACACAGCATGAAAGGTGGGAACATTACTCATCACAAACATATGACATGCATTTGTCCATCTTGGGAGCTTGAGCGAGATTCTGAATGCATCATTAAATGCCACATGAAGCTTTTCATTTTACTGTAACTGCACCACAACTGGGCAGTTACAGTAAAGCATCCTACGCTCTTCTCTCCTGTAAGGCTTAATGATCAGGCTGTTGAGGTGGTGCAGCAGTACAAATACCGTGGCACGGTACTGGATGACAGGCTAACCTTTGAGACTCAGGTGGACGCTGGATGTAATAAAGCTTATCAGCGGATGTATTTTTTGACAGTAAACTTTGTAGTTTTAAGTTGTACAACACTTTTATGAAAATGTTTTATTCTTGTTTTATCGAGTCTGTCTTGACGTTCTCTTTTATCAGCTGGTATGGGTTGCTTACCCTCAAAAACAGGAACAGGTGGCAGGGGTTAGTCAAAGTGTGCAGCAAAATTGCAGGCACCACCCTGAATGACTTGACTCCTCTATTCCAAAGTAGGACCTTTGAAGAAGGTTCAGTCAGTCCTAGCTGATCCTACCCATCCCCTGTCCATTGAGTTCAGGTTTCACAGATACAGTCTGCCTTAACTTAGGATCAAGAGGCTCAGAAATTGTTTTGTTCCGACTGCCATTGGTTACCTAAACAATGCCCTGTAATGTTGTATGTTGTAAGCTTTTGTATGTATTGCCTTTAATAGGCTATTTATTGTGTTTATTGTGTTTGTGGTACTGCTGACTGTACAACAAATTGCCTCTAGGGGATAATAAAGTTGTCCTTGACCCTTGACTGGGCTGTATAGAGTGCACATGTACAAATGTGAAATGTATGTGCCAGCATGGCTTGTGCATATAGTTTGCAACACTGGCGCTGCATATAATCATCATCATCACATAGATCATTCCTGATGATGTGACTCAAATATCTTACTTTGTTCACCACATTTAGCATAAAAAAAACAAAGGAAAATGTTGCTTAGGATCCTGATTGGTTTTAGCAGTCATGATAACACTCTTTTTAGAGTTGAATTCAATGCATAACTGGAGCAGACTCTGAGTAGCTGTTGTTGCCTACATAACAAAAGGTGCAGTCAACCTGTCAACCTTTGAACACACCTTTATATGATGTTAAAAATACAATAACTCTGGAGTGTTTGTACCATTGTTTTCTGGCAACCTGGGTTGGTTTGTCTCACATGTCATACAACCTGAGGACTAAACTCAGAGCCAGCAGCTTGTACCTGGTCTCTGAGCGTTTCCATCCTGCTGCTGCTGCTGAGCGGCTGCAGCTCCTCCAGCCGCCTCACCTGCCGCCCTGGAGGTGACGGCAGGTGGGTACGGCGACAGCGGGAGACCAAACGGACCGTTATACCAGTTCTGTGAGTTGATATCAAGCGTGGACGTCGTCCCGCCGTCTGACTGTAGGTAATACGGGCAGGACATGGCTGACGCTGCCATCCAGCTCTGCCAGCTGATATATCCGGAGTAGTACTGCCACATCCAGCCCTGCAGCTTCACGCAGTACTCCGTCGTGGCGTCTTTCTCGCTCTCCACATTGTTCTGGTTGCCTATTCGCTTGGTGACCTCGTCAACGAGAGGTTTAACCGCGTTAGCAGCGAAAGGTTTCTTCTTTTCCTCATCGACTTCCATGTTTGTGTTGTCTTCATCCGCCATGTTTTGATGATGGCGACGCGTCACGTAGGACGTCACTCCGGGATCATTTCATCTCTGGACGAGGAGAAAATAACTATAAAGTGAATATTATGATAGAGAAAACATATTTTTTGGGAGGTGTATTTACTTAAAGGTGATTAAATATTTATTTGCTAAAGACACACAAACTAACATAAAACTCTTGTCCACTTCAAGACAAAATGTCTTCCCCCCCTCCAATTAGATTAGTGGTACTGCCCAGTTTTTACCTGTTGTTACACGAATCGGCCGCAAGGGGGTGGCATTTCTGCGAGATAAGATAAGAGATAAGATATTCCTTTATTAGTCCCGCAGTGGGGAAATTTGCAGTGTACAGCAGCAAAGGGGACTTGAAACATTTTAGTTTATATGTAATGAGTCTATAATATATTACATTTTCACTTTCTTAAATAATTGACGAATATTGAACTTTTTTGCAATATTCAAATTTTTTGAGCTGCACCTGTATATACAGTATTGACAATAAACAGACTATTAACAAAATTGCACAAGTGGGAAATGATATTGCACAGTGAGAATGAAAAGAAATTCCACCTGAAAATATTGCACAGTATGAATTACACCTGAGTAGTAATAATAATGATATTGCACAGTCATTATACAGTATAGTGCAGTTATTGTCAGTTTTTGGTGTGTCTACTGTGATAGAGATAGAGGCTGCAGTGAGATTATGACATTTGTGGTCTTCAAATTCTTCAAAATGTTATAATTAAAATGAGCAATTAATGCAGAAAAGAAAAACGTTTCAGCCTTATTTTTATTTATTTATTTTTTACTTTATTGCTATTAATACAAATTAACTGGCAATTAATCATCAGAAAACAAAACCGCCTTGAGACTGGGCCTCACCTGACATACATGTACACAAAAACAAAGTAACGCCACATATGGATGGAGTGGACACACATCCACCCACATACATACCTACAAAAAATATACATCAAAGACAATTAAGTACAGGATTCCTGACTAAGGTATTCTTTAACTAACATCCATCTCCTTTTAAAAATAGGCAATTTTAGTTGTACCTGTACCCATCATGTACACCTGTTTGACTTTTTGTAACCATTGAGCAATTGTGGGAGGGTTATTCTTCATCCAGTTAATAGTGATTATTGTTCTTGCAACCATCAATAAGATATGTAAAACATAGCACTGATCTGTTGTTTCAGCCTTATTTTAAAAACAATTTTAATAATGTATTGCTGCAAAAAATGGCTGTTGCTATTTGCTGTTAGAACAGTTTGAAATATCACTTTAGGTCCTGGTAACTTGAGGCACTTATTTTTTATGTATGATAGATTAAATGGTTAATCAATTACAACCAATAGATTAATTTCATTTTATTTTTTTTTAATAATGTGACGAAAATGAAATAATTAAAACATGTTTGTGCATAGCCACTGGGTCGTTTCAACAAAGGGGCCAAGTCAAACAAGGACAAATTTAAAGAATTCATCAGCTCATGGTGTGATTATGTTTAAAGGAGGTCTGCTTCTTAAAGCCTTCACCCACACACTACCCCGAGTAAGCTTAATCCTTAACAATAGGGTATTCAGAAATCTAAAATGAGTTTGGGAGAACTGAACCTCCTCTGCAAATCCTCACTCCCGCTGTGTATTTGTACATAACTTAAGAACTTAAATTTTTCAGTTTTACAGTTAAATTGAAAATCTATTTAGATATTTCCACCAAATTGCATATATTCAAAAAAACATTAATTTATCATCATGTTCCCAAGACATTTGCAAAATGCCTAAAACGATGTTCGTGTGTGTGCACGTGGCATAGTCGTATATAATGTGGCACTCGAGACAACAAATCAGATTTTCATTAGTAAGTACTACATTGTTGCCTGAGCACCACCCGGGGTCACAGCCATCCACTAAAGCCTGGAAATCTGTTAGAGGATTTGGGATCTAAACCTACTGCCCCAAAGAACCCTAATTAACACAAATTATGTGCACTTGCTTGAACTCCACGTCTGTGCGTCCAAGACGAGGGGCCTGGCACAAATGAGGTCACTACGCTGACCCCAAGCAGGGATTTGGCCTTCCCACCTCCTCATCATGAGGACAGCTCTGATAGGACATGTTGCTTTTCCTTGTTTGAACAAAAGACCTCTGTAAAGCCCCCCCTATTAGCCCATGCCTAATGGCTTTAAAGACTGTAATAATGACTTGCTATAAGGAGTTTAAAAATTGTTAACAGGCCATTGTACACCAACCCAAACTTGCCTTTTAAATACTAACAGGCATCGGGGCTTAATTAAAAAAAAAAAATAACCCCAGATCCTAATGAGCACATGGTTATAGTTGAAAATTAAGGTCCTCATTTACTGACAGTTATTGTCAATTTATGAACTCAGATGATTAGTTTAAATATTTTTTGCATTAATAGCTAAATACACATGTGCACCAATTTAAGTGGAGTTTAGTTTTAGAAACACTTGACATCAGTGTATACTAGCATTTGACATTCAACACTCTCCTAAAGACTGGTCCATTGAAGAGGACAAAATAAAAAAATTATAAATCATGCTGGCATTTGAACCCACATAATGTGCACTCAATAAAGAACAATGTTTGGTATATTCATGCACAACCATTACACATATTGAAGGGTCACAGTTCAGACTTTATTGGCATGTTTGGCAATAAGCTCAGTGCATTTGGTGTCTTTGTAATGGAGCAGAGGTGCCAGTCTAAACTACTTTGAGTTTTAATTAAGTTCCTCGCTCATAGGTCCTCACTGCAACCACGTCATCCATGACACATTTCTGTTGAGACAATGTACAAAAGGTTAAATATAGTCACTTAACATTAGGAATGCATATCCACAAACATGCATGGTCTTAATAGCACAGACACTCAGTTAATTAATTACTCACAGCTGTTAGTTTTCCATCTTGAATCTCTCGTTCTAGTGTGGTTTTCTTTCCATCCCACGACTGTAGTTGCACCAGTTTGCCATTCTCAAAAGTGATGGTGGTCTGAAGAAAGAAAAAATAAAATCACGTTTAGCTGTCAGAAGCACTATAATATATAATAAGATTGATATAAAATGAGGCAAATTTTTTGTATATAAAATGTTTTTCCTGTATCTATACTGGCTTATTTTATATTAATATTAGGTTTAAGTTTCTTTGTACCGAGAAATGTTATTATTGGAGATGTGTTCTTTTGTTTCAAAATGAACAAAAAACATAAAATAAATATATTGAAAAAAAAACAAAAACAAAATGCATATGCATTAAAAATAAATAAAAAATAGGCTGACACAAGATGAACCTACCTTGGTCTTTCGGCCGTCTGCAGTCGTCTCCTCGAACTCCTCGCTCAGCTTGAACTTGATCTCTGTGGTCTTGAAGGTGGTTTCAGACTTCATTGAAACCAGCCCTGCATCGTCCACGCTGATCACCAGGTTGGGCTTTGCCATGTTGCCCATCTGCCTGGTGGCGAAGCTCACACCTGCAACACAATGGAGGGTTAATAAGCAGGTTGTCTGATAAATGATGCTGAAATAGATCTGCTTACATGTTGCCGAATCTCCCACCCTTACATTTAGACATTTAACGCATCATTATTAAACATCATCCTCAGTTTACAATAATGTTACATTTTTTTCAGTATTATATTTAGTTTTGTTCATTTTGAGACAACAGAACAAACATTCACAAACGTCCCCAATAATAACACTCTCGGTACAAAGAAACTTCATATTAATATAAAATAAGCCAGTATAGATAGAGGAAAAAACATTCTATACAAAAAATAGATATATAGGTAAAAAGAATATAGCTCAATAATGTTAATTAAATGAGTCCCTACCAATTGCCTTCATGTATTCATCAAAGTTCTCGCTGGAAGTCAGAGTCCAGGTTCCAACAAACTGCTCGACCATGATGCTTGAAGAAGATTTGATTTCAGTCTGCTGCAGAAACACACAAGATACTTCAGGGTCTCCTGTTTCACCGGTGAAGCGCAAAGAGACTGACGCTCAGCAGAAATCACATATTTGAAGCCTGGTCGGACACGTGCTTGATTCAGGGATCAGCCAATCAAGAGCAGGTGCTGATGTTGCCGTGGAAACGAGCGGATTAGAGGGGGCGTGGCTTGTAGATCAGATTTTCATGATGATGTTTGATAGGTGAGTGATGAAATGTGAGTTTAGTGCAGCGTTAATTTATTAAAGAGGTGGAAAAAAGAGGATTTGGTGTTTGGTTGCATGTCGCCCCTGCAGAAGGAAAGATGCAGACGAATTTATTTGAACAAGAATAGAAAAATGATAATCAAATAAACAATAGAAAACTAAAATTATATTAATTAATTAAATTTAAAAAAAAATTATAATATAATATAATATATATAATTAAATAAGATTATTATTATTATTATTATTATTATTATTAATAATAATAATAATAATAATAATAATAATACTAGTAATAGTAATAACAATAATAATAATAACAATAATAATGAAAATAATAGTAATAATAATAGTAATAGATAAAATGAGAAAAAATTGAAAAAAAATATTTCAAAAGCCATCTATAATACGGAAAATTTTAGCTTTTTGTATGTGAAATTTACCCATTAAGAGTATGAGATTCACTATACAACAGAGTTAACAGAGTTAATGTTACATTCAAATGTAGTTGTAATGTCTTTCCCCACAATTGGAACAGAATGACAATTTTCATTCAAAATAAATTATTGTAGATCTGTCTAAAATTTATTAAACTAATATTACCTTATGCCAGCAAAAAGCGCCCCTCCTTCTCTGAGTGAATGGTAATACTGATTTTGACCAGTAGATGGAGCATGTGAAAAGCAAATAAATTAGTTCTTAGAGGTTGTGTTCATAAGTGAGCATTTTAGCACACTTTGTAAAATATGCAAGTGTTGAAAAGCATCTCCAAATCAAAGTTAAACTTTTGTCATTGTACTTATGTTCATTCCTCGTGTATATTGTCCAACTTAATTAGAGCATATACAATGAATTAACATTTGAATTGCTTGACATTTAATACAAATTGCAAAATGTATTAAGTGCTGTAAGCCTACCAAAACCGTGTTACAACATTACAGCAGAAAACTATCAGATATCAGTGGATTTGTGTAAAAGAGTAAGACTGTCGTGTACTGCCTCCCAGTGGTTTCTGTAATATATTACAGTAGGCCTTATATGTGGCCTTTTAAAACATGCAACCCAAAATACTAAACCCAAAGGCAAGTGAGTTAAAGTTGCATTTGAGAGGAAACAAAAATACAAAATCAAAAAGAAAACTAGTTCAAGGCTTTTGTATACTAAAACAATATGTCCTGAACAAGGGATCAACAAGCACAGACTCTGCTGCTGTATAATAGATGAGATTTCATTTATTTATGTAATTATTTATTTCATCTAAATCAACTCTATGAAAAACAGTGCAATGCAAAATGCAGATTGTGAATGCAGACAGTTTTGTTCATCAGACATTTGTTTGTTGAGGTGATATAACAGTTCACGAGTGCTGCTGATGGAGGTCTCAAGGAGATCAAAGTGAAAGAGTCTGCAGACAGAAATGATTGGAGATGCTCAGATGTAATCAGAAGCAGATCAGATGAGTGCCCTGTGACATATCTCCTCAGTGGATTAAAATGGATTCAGTTGCTAAATCCTCCTCTGATTGCCTCCCACCGTGCAATACCTTCACTTTTGGGTCTTTCAAACATTATTTGGGAGCAAAGTGCTTCTAAAAAAACACTTGAAACTGATTTGTCACTGCCTGCAACTTATGAAATGGTTGTCAAAACATGGAAGCCTGCAAATAAAAGACAAAACAAGTTTAGTTAGGTTGTTAGTGCTTTTGCAAACTGTGCATTGTTTGTTTTAATGCAGTATGTCTTCACACAGGACATGAACCCTACGCGGGCCTACAATTCTGCTTTAACAACTGTAAGAACCTTTTTTATTATTCTATCATAAGCCGAAAATAGTTCAAACAGAAATAGCAAAGCTCTTTCGGTTACATAATAAGTAAGAATAATAAGTAAGCTGACAGTGAGTACGAGTGGAGTGAAATGTCCCCTGAGAACCCATTTTTATCCTGCCCACTCTAAGAAGAAGAAGATTGTTTGCAGCCCTAAATGAGTTACTATGGCAACCAGGTTCTGCATGCCATCATAATTTAGTCCTTGTGTTTCTAGCTTTTGATGAGAAATGCTAATTTGTATTAATATTTATTAAACTGTCCAAGAGCATGCAGTATAACATACGTGACGACCCTTTTGAGGTGGATTCACCCTTTTATCACGGCAGATGCTTGATGTATAATTCAAAATTAGCCGTCAATATGAAACCAGAGGAGCTGAAATCAATGCGCGCCATACAGAAAGGGCCGTAATGATGCTGTCACATGGCTGCAATATTTGATTTCATGGACCAAAAGCATTAATTATTCATTAACTTCAATGACAGGCGGTAATGATGTGATAGCCAAACAGGCCAGGCTGTGATATATCATGGAATGTTGTTTACCAATCCAATAAGCCGATTACTTGTTGTTCTGTCACCCGGGGGGGGGGGGGGTTTCTGCGTACATACACAGGTGCCATCCAGCAGGCGCAGGGCCTGTCTAATGAACATGAACTCTCACTGGCAGCCACAGAGAAGTCCTTTCCTCCTGGTTTTCATCAACACTTCAGCCCCCATTGATGGGAGAACAGTGGCCACGGACAAAAGCTGTATATACTGTACAAACACAGCTCTGAGCGGCAGCACACTGACTCATTCTTCAGTGTGTGTGAGAACGGAGGGGGACCCCTTTCAGCTCCTTTGTGTTGGTGTCTGTCAACAGTGTAGTTGGAGGCAGAGCCCATTGTGGCGGCCAGTGTTTCGTATTGACACAGGGCCTCGCTCAGCTTGTTCCCAGGGTCCAACCTGAGGACTCATGAATAATGGAGAGAGGATCCTCAGGGCCAAGGGCAAAGGAGTTCGCAAGTCTGACTGTGGGCTCGTTATAAACCTAAACTACAGCTTTATACGCCTGCAGGCAGGTAAAACTAAGATCACAGCCGACCATGTGGACGCTGACCTTTGCTGCAACTCCCTGCAGTAAATGATCTGTGAGAATCTGGCTTCATAAAGTACAATAAATGGAATATCACCTATTTCCAAATCATGCAAGTATTTAATTGTATTCCCCCCCTTCTAAGCTTAAACTGTCTTTTCTAATCTGGGTAAGCCTTTGCCAGAGGTAGAGGATAGAGATCTGTGAAAGCCTTTCAGCATGTTCTTAATGTAGGCTTACTGTAGTTGAGACTTGTCCACAATCTGTTTACTTTTTTAACCAAACCCCACCTATGATTTAATCATTTCTAGGAGACCTCCTGCTGGGTTGTCCGGGAAGGAACCCTAAAAAAGTGTTGCATCAGATTTTAACAAGAAAAATGTGCCTTCAGAAAGCCAATAAAAAAAAGCCTAAAGGCTAAATAACAATCACAAATTAATTTTAAAGGCCTTGAAAAAGCTATAAGTAGCTAACTAAGCTAAGCTATAGTTGAGTAAGAGGGAACCAGTTGGGTGTGCGCCACAGGCATCATCAGTTCAGGTCTGGTTCCCAGCAGGTCCCAACCATCTGCTGAGAGGCTCACACGACCTGAGCGACGTGCCCTCTCCTCTTTGCCTTTTTACACGGCTGCTGGATGAGGGGGAACCAGAGGCCAGGGTGGGCGCCGATGTTCTGCATAGCCAGGATGAAGAGTGTGTGTGTGTGTGTGGCGTAGGTCAGAGAGGTGCCTCTTGCTTGTGTGCTTTGAGCTGTTTCATGCTTCCTGCTTTGATCTTCTCTCTCATCCCTTCATCCCACACGCTCCCTGCGCCTCAGGCTTCTGGTTTGCAGCACACCGGCGGTGGTTGCTGGAGGGGCATGAGGAGGAGGGAGGGAGGGCTACCTCTCACAGAGACACTGCTTGTTCTGTCGATACAGGGGGAGCAGCCTGTGGGGCACAGCCACCGGGTGCAGGAGGCCAGTGGGCGGAGGGTTCACCAGGAGCTAAAGTGATGCGTACTGTACAGCTCTCTGCTCCTCTTTTATGCTCCCTCAGATCCCCCAACAGTGGGCTGGAATTCTTGTGTGAAAAACAACTGCCTCAGTGCTCGGAGGGCGGCCTCCTGACCCCTTACAACATGGGAAAGTGCACCCCTCAGCTGGTAGTTATATAAAGCCTGCCAGAGTCATGAGAATCCCTGATAAATCACTTGGCTTGAGGCCTCTCTCATGTCGCTCTGCATCTCACATGGAACGATTATTTTCTATGCGTCAATAAAATATGCTTTCCACTACAGCTGTATATAGGCCGTGTTCAAAGTGTTGCTGTGTAATCAATGTGGCAAGAAGTGTTAGTCGTGGGACAGCGTGACAGTGGTCATGTGCATATGTGTCAGAAAACATCATTTTATCCTCCAGAGCCTGATAATCCTCATATAACCCCACACACACACACACACACACACACAGTCCCTCCATACCCCACCTGCTGAGCCCAGACTGGGAAACACAAAAGCAGAGGCACAGAGCAGCACCCCTAATTGAAGATTAATTGTAAGGGGGGTACTTACCTTTATTTAGACATGTGGTAAGTGTTAGGCTGTGACAATTAAGTCAACCATCTCAGCAGATGACTGCACTTAATATTTCATGAGACACTTTGTGGGAGGGGGCTTCAGGGGGGTTCTGCCATGTAGCTCCGCAGCCAAATAATCAAGACTTTCATCCCTTTCGAGACGATGACAGAGATCATAAATATCTGTGATGGCAGAGTGCTCTCTAACCTTTTCCTGTCAATTCAAATTTAAAAATTCAAATCATCTTTAAGTCAAACGGACATGTGGCTGTGGAGTGGACTAGATAGCAGTAGATGCATGTAACAAGTGTAATATTTTCCTTTTTTGAACAAAAGACTTGAAGGAGATGAAGATCAGTGATGCATTTACATTGTTTTATATGCAATTAAACATATGTTGCTGATGAAAGATTGCCAGATAAGTAGAGAACATACTTGTATTGTTGTAAGATGTTAATGAAAACTATTTAAAGACAACAGTCTACATAATCACCGGGACATTATAAATTGATATGGACATGTGATAAATTAGAAAAAAAGTGAAAAAAGCTTTGCACAAAGCATGTGGATTATAGTACAAATAATGTATAGCGACAGATAGAAGCAGCGATGGAATTAACAGTAGGACTTGCATGTTTGTGTGAGTGGGAGAGAGAGAAAGAAAAGAGTAAAGGGGCTGTGCTAACAGGCTTTCTGCAGATCACTGGCAGTTTGACTGCAGTGGAGAGTAATGGGGCTGGCAGGGCGGAATCAATTACTGGCCACAACAGATTTTCCCACAGGTCGGAGCTTGGGAAAGCAGTACTTTACTGCAGCGCAGACAGCTGGCACAGAGCATCCACTGGGAAAGGAGCCGGCTCGCAAAAAAAAGACAGCTTTTTTTTTATAAACTTGTGACACACCATAAATTGACTCTTTTCTGTTTCTTGGTTCTGTCTAAAAATATCAGTTGTTGTAGTCACTGTTAATCAGATTGTATTCCAAATGGCATCGGGCAAATGTAAAAAATGCACACAAGCCCCCAAAAAGCCTTGGCCTATATAGGTGTTTGCGATAAAGGACTAACTCATACATGAAAACATCATATCATGCCAATCATGTCTTAAGCGCACACACACAAAGCTTAGAGAATTGTCCACAGCTTGACTCGACTAATAATTCATATGACCAGCGCCTGCGTGGTTCCCTTTGCGTGATGTAAATCTGCAGATACATTTCAATTAGAGCCACAAACACCCCCCACCTTGCCTCACACACACACACACACACACACACACACACACACACACAGACACCATTGATATGCAAACAATGTTTTTCCTGTGGCAACACAATGTGTGGCCTTAAAAGTAGCTCGCTCGGCGGCCCTCCTTTCTCTGTGTGGACATCACGTGCTGTCTCCTGTTGCGCTTATTTGGGAAACCAGTCTTGTGATCTGCCTTCTATTGTGGAGCTGCATAAGTTAACTGGTAATGGACAGCGTACTGGTAAACCTTATGAACAATATCATTGTCGGGGGCCATTGTGAAGGAGTGTGCGCCATTGTGGAAAAACAAATGAAATAGATTTGTATTTATGTAAGGGTGACTCAGGTCATTCACATTTATTTCAAGTCAGTACATGAGGTTGTCCATATCAGAGTTCAAAGTTTTGTTTGAATCTTCTCTGTTCATGCTGTGTAATTGACTCTAAGCCCTGTAATTGGCAGCCGGTATTGAGATCCTGGTGTCAGTATTATGACCTGAGGAGATTTTTTTTTTAAAAAGCTCCTGCTAAACAAAGAAACAAGGAAGTCAACATATCCTCCCTGGCTTTACCTATCCAGCAAGCACAGGGAGAATAGATGCCAACAAAGGCAGGAAAGTAAAGAATGAGAAGGCGGGTGTATTACAATCAAACAGTGGGAATGAGTCTCAGGTCTGGTCTGGTCTCTGCCCAATATAGCGCCTGGGTGCTGACTGGAACCAGTGAGAGGGGACAGACAGGAAGCTGTGGCCCATAGGATAACATTGTTGTATGGAAGTTGTCTGGTAGACATTTCCCTCAGTCGGACAAGTTATTTAGGACCAGCATGGGTGGCATTTTCTCTGTCTTACATAATATGTCATGTAGCAAAGTTAATACCTTTTTACATGCACCTCCACTCTATTTGAATAAAGCATGGACAAGGCATGATCTCACACATGCAGAAATATCCCCCAGAAGCCCCCCGCTTCCAACACACACACAAATGCAAACTCCACTGCAGCAGTTGTTGAATGACAGGTATAAGATGTCAGGATGGTGTGCACACAGGATGCGGGCACGGCTGCGAGCGTCGCTGCTGCCGACAGCCCCAACGGTTGACATAGTAAATCAATCCTGATGGGAGGGTGGGTGGGTAGGTCGGAGGCGGAGGGGGGGTCCAATGGGACTGAGCCGGCCTCTGTCAGACACACTCAGCCACTCAGCCAGCCAGAGAGAGAGACTGTCGACGGGTGGGAGAACACTCGCCGGGAAGCGCTCACACGGAGATTGAGTTACCACGGAATTAGATCAGGGCTGTGGGAAACGGCACCTCCTAAACACACTCGCACACTCTCGGTCACACACACATAAACACATGCAGACGCACCAGCACACACTCACAGGCCGCACTCTCGCACACAAAAGAGTCACCAAGGGAAACCTGAGGGAAGATTGAGGAAGGCAGCTGGGCACACGCCAGTTTCAAACAAATGCTTGCTTATACCTCTTAGCTTCCTGGCACTGGTTCGAGAGTGGTTTCTTCAGATTGGTGCCGAGTTAGGCCCACGGTCAACAGGCAGACTGGCATGTTCAAGTTATTAAATCTAGAAGATTTAGAGAAACATGGCAATCACAGACAAATGGGCTCAAACCAAACACACTTTTTCACATCATCAACTGGAGGTGGAGGCTGAGAAAATGTTGTGATGCCGCAGTCGAAAGAGTCAAGGTTGTTGGAGGGGGAAAAAAATCCTAATTATGTTTAATGGATCACAGGAATGTCAGGGCTAATGTGAAGGACCTTGACAGTCAGGTGTGAGGAGAGTGGTTTGTGTCTGCTTAATGGAGACCACATGAACCTGCCTGTCCTGTAGAGCCGGTGGCACTGTAGAACTATTACCGTAATAACATCATAAACAATACTCAAGTGATCCCAAATATACTAAGCTGCCTATCAGCAGAGAGTCATGGGAAGGCCACGTATGGTTTAGTTTGGGGTAGAGGACACAAAACACAGGGTTGTCGAGCAGTAGACCGGTTTTCACATCCCGTGTGAAAACAACAACGTGTAGTTGTCTTTGTGTTCACAAGCGGAAGTTTCACTTTCACTTTTCAAACGTAGTTATTTTAAGTCAAAACACAATGTTTATCCCTAAACTTAACTAAGTGGTTTTGTTGCCTTAACCTTAAAAAAGTTGTAGTTTTTTTGCCTAAACCTAAATAAGTTTTTGTTGCCTAAACCTAAGAAGTTGTAGTTTTGTTGCCTAAACCTTAAAAAAGTTGTAGTTTTTTTTGCCTAAACCTAAATAAGTTTTTGTTGCCTAAACCTAAGAAGTTGTAGTTTTGTTGCCTAAACCTAAATAAGTTTTTGTTGCCTAAACCTAAGAAGTTGTAGTTTTGTTGCCTAAACCTAAAGACGTTTTTGTTACCTGAACCTAAGAAGTTGTAGTTTTGTTGCCTAAACCTAAAGAAGTTGTAATTTTGTTGACTAAACCTAAAGAAGATTTTTTTAGCTAAACCTAAGAAGTTGTAGTTTTGTTGCCTAAACCTAAAGAAGTTGTAATTTTGTTGACTAAACCTAAAGAAGATTTTGTTAACTAAAACTAAGAAGTTTTTGTTGCCTAAACCTAAGAAGTTGTAGTTTTGTTGCCTGAACCTAAAGAAGTTGTAATTTTGTTGACTAAACCTAAAGAAGTTTTTTTTAGCTAAACCTAAGAAGTTGTAGTTTTGTTGCCTCAACCTAAAGAAGTTGTAATTTTGTTGACTAAACCTAAAGAAGATTTTGTTACCTAAAACTAAGAAGTTTTTGTTGCCTAAACCTAAGAAGTTGTAGTTTTGTTGCCTGAACCTAAAGAAGTTTTGTTGCCTTAACCTAAAGAAGTTGTAATTTTGTTGACTAAACCTAAAGAAGTTTTTTTTAGCTAAACCTAAGAAGTTGTAGTTTTGTTGCCTAAACCTAAAGAAGTTGTAATTTTGTTGACTAAACCTAAAGAAGATTTTGTTACCTAAAACTAAGAAGTTTTTGTTGCCTAAACCTAAGAAGTTGTAGTTTTGTTGCCTGAACCTAAAGAAGTTTTTTTTAGCTAAACCTAAGAAGTTGTAATTTTGTTGACTAAACCTAAAGAAGTTTTTTTTAGCTAAACCTAAGAAGTTGTAGTTTTGTTGCCCAAACCTAAAGAAGTTGTAATTTTGTTGACTAAACCTAAAGAAGATTTTGTTACCTAAACCTAAGAAGTTGTAGTTTTGTTACCTAAACCTAAAGAAGTTTTGTTGCCTTAACCTAAAGAAGTTGTAGTTTTGTTGCCTAAACCTAAAGACGTTTTTGATACCTGAACCTAAGAAGTTGTAGTTTTGTTGCCTAAACCTAAAGAAGTTGTAATTTTGTTGACTAAACCTAAAGAAGATTTTGTTACCTAAACCTAAGAAATTGTAGTTTTGTTACCTAAACCTATGAACTTGTAGTTTTATTGCCTACACCTAAAGAAGTTGTAGTTTTGTTGCCTAAACCTAAAGAAGTTGTAGTTTTGTTGCCTAAACCTAAAGAAGTTGTAGTTTTGTTGCCTAAACTTAAAGAAGTTGTAGTTTTGTTGACTAAACATAAAAGAGCCTTTTTGTGTGTGTTCAAAATGTAACGTTTCATGCAGTTTTACAACATGTTAAGTTTTGCTTTCACTTTTACAACATATAGCATATACCCACATCTATGGTGCTTATAGCGGGCAAAAACGCCTATTTAATGGTCTGATAACAGTCGAATCGGGTGACAAATCTGTCCCACAAGCACTTCTTTGTGAAGTGAAAAGTAATATCAAAGTTCATGAGAAACACCATCCAGATAGGGAGTGTGCAGGCCTCAGGATTTTTTCACCACGGGATTATGCACATGTTGAGGTTTATAAAGTGTAGAAATGCATGAAATGGGTGAAGGTACAGTAGGCATGATTTTTTAGTGAAAGTATCTGCTGACAGGGAGGGCAGTGGCGTGTCAGGGATAGTGTGTGAAGGCTCATCCACACTCAGAATGACTGAAGCTTGCACATTGTATCTGTCACCACCGAAACCCCTCTGACATTCTGGGAACAGCGTGTTGGCCTGCAGTTGCTCCCTGGAATCAAGCTCTCTTCCGCACTTGTCGAGCTCCCAACGCACCAAGTTAACAACTGACCTGACGGACAGAGCAGAGAAACAGCTGCTGCTCTACAAGGTACTGGAATGGACGACAGCAGGGGGGTCACGCTCCCACTGATGGCCTTACCAGACACGTCAGGCTCAGGATGCACAAATTATACCAGCCTCAAGTGCTGGCTTTTCCCATACCTGACACTTGGCTGCTGTTTTTATATGGTTTTGTGTGTATTTTATATGTCTAATTATATGACTGCAGTGTTATATTAGTAGCAATACCACACTATAAAAAATAAAAAAAGTAAATTCTTTTTTAAAAAGTTATATAAAGTAAATGTCCTGCTTTAAAATTTTTACTTGAGGAAAAATGCAGAAGTATTGACAACAAAGTGTCAAAAATACAAGTAGTCATCATCCAGAATGACCTCTGGGAATGAAATGTCATTATAGTATTGGATCATTACTATTCATGCATCAACATGTAAGCAGTACTTCAGTGATGTAAAATTGTACAAATAATGTATAATTGTTACATTTAGAGCTTATTTGATTAGTTGTCAACTATTAAATTAATCACCAACTATTTCGATAATTGATTTGAGTATTTTTTTAAGAAGAAAAAAAGTAAAAATTCTCTGATGCCAGCTTCTAATCTGAATATTTTCTGGTTTCTTTACTCCTCTATGACAATAAACTAAATATCCTTAAATTGTGGACAAAACAAGACATTTGAGGACGTCATCTTGGATATTTTCTTTCGACATTTCATAGATCAAACAACTAATCGATTAATTAAGAAAGTAATCGACAGATTAATCGACAATGAAAATAATGAAAATCTTTAGTTGCAGCCTAGTTACTGTCCACCACTGTATGATGGTTTTATTAGTATATATACAACATAACATTATCTTAACATTAACTCATTAAAGCATAGAAGATAGAACAAAAGTTAGTGTGTGTTTTCTTTAGATCATTCACATTAAACATTTGCCTTGTATTTTATATATTTATATATAGGCAGAAATATCTGTATCTCCTGCCACAGTCAGAAGGGATCAGTTACACGGTGGAACATAAACATTGAAAGCTCCCGTGTTTTATATAGTTTGCCCTCTGACCTGAGCGTATTAGTGGGGTCAACATTTTCACACCTTCTGCAGCCAACCCCATCCAGAGAGAAGCACTTATGCTTTGCTGCTTATGTCTAAGAAGGTTTGTATGTTTTTTTTAAATGTAGCTCACAAAAAAAACCATTAATTTAAAGTTGCAGGCAGCTTCCAAAAACATTTCTGTTTCTCGTTCCCACTACACAGCAGAGCGAGGTTCACTGTTTTCACCCACAGTGGATGAATGATTCCCTGGGAAGGTCTGTCTGCGCCAGTCAGTTGACCTGTTTGCAGTGACCGGGGAGGAGGTGGTGGAGGAGAAGGAGCGGGTGGAGGGGGTTTCCTAGGAGAGCCTGGCAACGCTGACTGACTAATGTTGGGCCTCCCGGCTGATCAATGCTGTTGTGGAAGCACACAGCTGACAGCAGACAATGAACAACACACTCTGCTAATGGGCCGTGTGTCCTCCACAACTCCAAAGAAGAAGAGGGCTCCTGCTATAATGGGGCCTGTTGCTCATGAACTGGGGTCTCAGCAGGGAGACCGAGGACCTGAGGCCAGGAGTCTACCGGTCAGCCTGAGCTGTCAGACCTCAGACTCAATACTATCTATTAAAAGTTATGTATTAAAAATCATGCTTTTAATATAACATTTTAAGGGGAGACACTACAGGCGTTGTTTTTCATGCACTGATCAATTTTGAGATTTTTTGGGCTATTTTGCTTCCACTTCTTTCAGACTAGTGGAAAGAAAACATCTAAAATACACATTTAGGTGTTTATTTTACTTTACTTTGTCTATTTGCGTCTGTAAATTTCTCCTAAATTCACCAAAAGTTAGCATTAGATAATGCCTTATTTGCATATTTAAACATAAAATTTCAGAAAACTTGTGATACAAAAAAAAATTTCTTAATGTAAGTAATCAACAGGGGCAGTTTCTTGGTGATATTTATTAGTTAAATATTTTACCCTATTCACTAGTGTCTTCAAAATGTATTAAATTTTACAATACGTTTAAAGGCTGTTTTTTCTCAGACTCTGACTCAGAAATCTCCTCTTCAGTAGCACTTACATACATCAGACTTTCCAGTTTCATTCCTATCTACATTCTGAAGGTTGTTACTGAGGGGTTTGTTCATATCATTTCATCATTCATAGTCTGATTTATATCACAGTTTATTCCTAAAAACTAGGGATGCGCTGATCCAACTTTGTCAGTCTCAATACCGATAGCGATACCAGGGCTTTGTTTATCAGCTGATACCGAGTACTGATCCGATACTAGTGTTTAATTAATAAGCTGTATTCCTCACTGTGTGGAAGTGATTGGGATCATCCTATTATGTGTAAGGCAACATCAGGTTTGACATTGCTTTCTTAAGTTTGTAAAACAAAATGTAACAAATAAATACTTAGATATTCACTGAATTGTTATTTATTATTAAAATAATTAATCATACACCAACAACTTGGTAAAAAAATCTTCAAAATTAACAGGAATTACAATTCAAGTGTAAATCTTTTCAATGCAGCAACAAATTGGTCACAACTTAAACAGGAATTAAAATTCCAGTATAAAATGTATATAATACATACGAATTGAATTGAATAGATCGGCCCCATTGTCACCAATACCCGATACAGCTATTTGAGTCAGCATCGGCCAATATCTAATCCCGTATCGGTATCGGTGCATCGTACTAAAAGTATGGGCGGTTGTTTTTTTATGGCTGTTGACAGTACTTTCTGATTTATGTGGGATTGATAAAAAGAGAAATCCTTTGACTCTATTCCAATGTTCAGATTTATGTTCTGGAAATGTATGCAATTTTCTTTTCACATATTTAATAAGATAATGCCTCATTTGCATATTAAAACATAACATCTTTGAAAAATTGTAATACAAAAAATAATTGCATCAATGTAAGTAATCAACTGGGGGAAGTTTCATGATGATATCTAGGCTATTAGTTAAATTTTTTAACCCTATTCACTTGTCTCCCTTTAAATACTGATTCAGATCATTGCAGAAATGAGTTTCAGTACTTTCCTCTGAGACTTTGGGCTTGTTCATTGATTTTTCTTCTTTTTTTTTCTTTATAAAGTATATGTCATTCAAATACCAGCTTGATTTTAACAGGCTCAAATCTTCTCAAGCACCGCCCACATCATCATGGGACCCTGCCCCCCTCTCCGCAGTGTGAGAGTGATCAGAGCAGAGAGGCAGTCTGATGTTTAAACTGTTGGACACAGAAGGTCTCTGCTGACAGTTCACCACCGGAGCTTCATCTGAGAGGACTACTTTATTTATCACTGCAATCTGGGAAGCAAAATGAAGCGAAGCCACAACTACAGCTCATCGGAAAGCGACCTGGATGACAATGTTGAGGTGGAGAAGGACAGTGGTGACGAAAATGGGTATGTTCACTTTTTAAAATAATCATTATGTCATATGTTTTATGACAAATGTGCATGTTTTTATTCCACTAACTGCTAAATTTCAACTTTATTTCATGTGCGTTTTAATTGAAAAAATTATTTTATTTTCCTTTAAGTCAACTTGATTCTCACGGCTCGATGTCACCCTCCACAACCACCCAAGTTCAAGCCAGGAAAAGGCGCAGAGGGGTAAGTGAACTCATCATCTCTGGTGCCAAGTTGCTGTGTGGTAGATCCAACTGTTTCCATCCCACCTGTCACAATTAGACTACATTGTTTTGTTTGTTTTTTTACATATTCACAGATTATTGAGAAAAGGAGACGTGACCGCATCAATAATAGTCTGTCAGAGTTGAGAAGACTGGTGCCAAGTGCTTTTGAGAAACAGGTAAGCGGGTCTTTATGGACAGTCACACATACATGTTTTTTCTTCATGGACACCAGACAGGAATTATCACTATCATAAAAAGTGACACTGTTCTTTCCTATTTTTTTTTTTTTTTACAGGGATCAGCTAAATTGGAAAAAGCAGAAATTTTGCAAATGACTGTGGACCATTTGAAGATGCTTCATGCATCTGGTGGCAAAGGTATAACATCCCCTTTTTTTGGCTTTGGATGATAAATAAATACATGAATCTGCTGTGAATCACATATCTGACCACTCTGCTTCCATTTCCTTTCCAGGTTTCTTTGAGGCTCATGCTCTTGCTAAGGATTACCGCAGCCTGGGCTTCAGGGAGTGTCTGGCAGAGACAGCTCGCTACCTGAGCATCATAGAGGGTCGGGACGGTGCGGACCCCCTCCGCGTACGTTTGGTGTCCCACCTCAGCAGCTACGCCTCTCAGAGGGAGGTGCACACTGGACTGGAACACTTAGCCTGGGGCTCTGCCTACGGTGCTGGTCCTGCTCATCTCCCCCACCCCCTCCTCCTACAACACCCCCAGGGCAGGACACCTGCATCCAGGAGCAAAAGTAGCCCACCCTCCTCCTCCTCCACCTCCTCTTCTTCCTCTACATCTTCCTCCCCCTCCAGTGAGGCATCTGGGACATCCAGACTCGTCGTCATGCCCCCCGCAGAGACCCTCAGGGTGCCTCCCAACGGCTCGCTGGCCCTCAGTCTGTCTTTGCCAACATCCAAGCTTTCGCCACCACTCCTGTCATCCCTCTCCTCGCTGTCGGCCTTCCCCCTCTCCTTCGGTGCTTTCCCTCTGGTGTCCCCGGCGGCCCTCGGCACAGTGAGCCCCTCCTCCACCCTGTCAAAGCCTTACAGGCCGTGGGGCACAGAGATTGGGGCCTTCTGAAGCTAACAACTGGACTGAAGGCAACAGCTGAGCTGTGCCCACCACCGCAGGACAACCTGACTCTGTTTCTATAGCAATAAAACAGGGGGAACAAAGCAAACTGACTTTATTTTATTAAATATAAAGAATAAGTGGGAGAGGTCGCCCTCAGTATGTCGTAATCTAAAGAGAGGAAATGATTTTATGTTATTCATTGACTAATTTAGTTAACATGCACTGTCTCTATAGGTTGAGGATATGACATATGGGCCATGAATAGATTTACTGTAAGACACACAAATATAGAGGTTATATTTTATAGACCACATACTGGAACTTCTACATTTGTCGAGCATGGGATGTCTGTTTTTAACATAATGTAGAGTTACTTAATTCGGCCTGTTTCTCTAGTGTTATCAGTTGAAATGAATAAGCATATTATATGTGCCATTGTTGGAAAACTAACCACTTGAGAATTGGAAACTTGCATTCTTGTATCTATTTGTGATATTTTTGTACCAATAAATTGACTTAAAAGTATAAAACGTGGATTTAAACCAAAGTTTTTGTTTGTTTCTTTTCATAGTGTATAATAGGTAGCTATTATTTCTACCATGAGTCCTTTATACAAGCAGGCGAACTTTCCTCTGAGTGATTAAGACCTTATCTTCCCAAATGACATATGATCCGCAGGTGCATTTTTGTTACAATCCCGTAGAAGTTAATCATGAGATAATAAGGTCCCCGGTTATTGACTGAAAGGCAATTCCTTCACTGTGTGCCAGGTGAGTAACCAAATCTGAGAGCATTGTTGCCCTTATGAATACCCAGGAAATCATTAAGAGCCAGAGGAAATCCTTTACAATGTTGCCCTGACCTCACCAGCTCGGGTTGGTCTGAAACGGAGACAATAGTGTGAACAGGATGGGGACGTTGGAGGAAAGCGGTTAAAAAGTAACAACAATACACGAGACAGCTGGACTAATAAATCACCAGTGTTGTTTCTGGTCCAATCTGAGTGACACAGACTTTTAGGGGTTCACTGTTTTTTAATGACTCAGTTTTATAAGTCCGTGCAGCACCTCAGGCTTCCAGGAGGGGCAGTGTGTGGTTTGCTCCCTGACAGCAAAGGCCACATGCTATTAATGATATATTAACTATAATGTCTTCCTTCGAAATAATAGTCAATTTAAAGCACATTTGATGTTCTGTCTTTGCTCCCTCTAAATGAGGATGTTATTTAAATTCCAAATAATGCTTCTCGTGAAAAGAAACACAAATTATCTTTATTATTATATCAGTGTTTTTGTTTTTGTATTTCTTCAATATTTGCTTTTGGCATATTGGGAATTTTTGGCCAGCTTTTGGATTGGTATCATACTGTAGACTGTATGAGTGGTATGGGCTTCAGCTTGGTTTCTTCTTTCTAGAGAGATCTGCCACTGCCACCTAGTGGAGGAACTTTGTCTTACACATGCCTGATGGAGGATCATGGATTCATTTTAGATGTTTATCCAACGGGTTCTCATCCCATCTCGTCACACACTGACGCTTTGTCAGACCCCTCGGCGTCACTTTTCGGTCGCAGTAAAGATGTGCTTAATGTTGTAAATAACACAAAAACACATGTTTAGGATCAGGCAACAAAACTACAATAGTTAGGTTTAGGAAAAAACAACATGGTTGGGCTTAAAGTTACTACGTTTGTACAGTGAAAATGTGACTTGACGTTGTGTTGTTGGACGCATTCATCTCCCCTCCTGCCCACCCTGTGTGTGTCTTTCACTCTTTAAACTACATCACCACAGCACCTTCCCTCAGCATTTAATATTAATGGAAAGCTGCTAAAGGGTGCTTAAAGGTGTCTTGTGCGGCAGGATTGAACGCAGAGAGCTGTGACAAAGCGTCGGTATTTGACGCCCTGGGAATGAGAACGGGCTGGTTTATTATATGTTAGTCTAACCCTCGAGGAATTAACCTGACTTTATATGAATTATGCCAAAAAATGTTTATACAATATCCAAAACGAATTAACATTAAAGATGAATGAACTAGGGGAAGACGGCGATTCTCGGGATGTGTAGATAACTGGTTCTTTTATTTGGCAGTTTACATTTCCCCTCCTTCTATTAGCACAGAAAAGTATTGGATGGTGCATGCCATGTTCACAGAACCTCAAACCTTTATTCAGCAAAGCTTTCACAGAGAAATATATGAAGGGAGAAACACAAGCAGCAGAGGATGCAGGCAGATATCAGTGGTACTGTATATTAAAAAGAAACTAGTTCAGTGTGCTGAATGTAAAGCATCCCGCATCCGTTCTCCATCTAATCCCCTAAAGAGAGCAGAGGCTAATGATGCCTTGTGGTAAAGTCGCATTCACACACACCCACACAGACATACAGTATGGTCACACTATCAATATCAAGGTGGGAGCAACAGCACATTCCACTGTCCAAGACAATATGCATGGTACCAGTATGGTGTCGTAACATTCAAGAGTATGTAACAGAGCTAGATTGATTTAGCTGGAGATGGATTCATTGAGAGGTGCTGTTGTTCGGGGGTAAGTGGGAATCTGATTAACAGTTGCTCCCATTGGGCAAAGACATTCTTAACAACAACAAAGCACCTATCAAGTTCATTATCAAGCTCATTTCAGAGGAGGTGGACACTTCACGGATCTGTGGAGTTTTGGCGTATTGTTACGTTCCAAGCGTGAATGAGTGGGTGTGCGTGTGAGGAAGATACAGATGGGATATCTCGTAGGAGCCTGTGGTGTTTTAGGTACACCGACCGTCATTCTTTTACAAAGACACAGAAACATCATCATCATCATTATGACATCATCAGGAAACACTGCGAATGCCAGCCTACAGCCAACTCACAACACCGACGGACGGCTTTCACAAGAAAAATGGGTTGTGGAGTCAAATTTTCAAGAACTGAAACGTTAATCAATCACAAACAAAAATGTTTGAAATCGTACAGTGCAGTACAATCTGTATGTACTTCACTTACCATGATAGATAGATAGATAGATAGATAGATAGATAGATAGATAGATAGATAGATAGATAGATAGATAGATAGATAGATAGAGAGAGAGATAGAGAGAGAGATAGAGAGATAGTTAGATAGATAGACTTTAAGAAAAAAGTATTTACAAAATAATAGCCATATTCTCACATTTTCTCTAAAATCAACAAATCCATTCAACTCTCAAGATGAGTGTTATTGATGTTTGTATCCACTGATAATACTGATAGTGGTGGTGGTGTGGTGTGGTGTGGTGTGGTGTGGTGTGGTGTGTTGTGTTGTGATGTGTTGTGATGTGGTGGTGAGGACCTCGAACCTCTCGGCCTCCAGGGGGTTGGGTGTCTGTTCTGAGGAGGGTGAGGGCGGGGCGATGGAAGGGGGAGGATGGAGGGACTTTGATGGACCACGGAAGTCAGGACTGCTGTGAGGCTCATGCTGTCAACTCTTCCCTCTCCCTCTCCCTCTCGCCCAGCTCTTTGTTCTTGCGCACCAGAGCTGCGTGTCTCTCCTGAAAACACGAGAACAACAGAGAGAGAAGAGAAGAGTTAGTCATCAGGCGTCAGGCCTAAAGAAAACACAAGATTTTCTGCATTGCTCACCTTCTCCTGTAGACGCTCGATCATGGCCGCCAGATGGGCGTCACGGTTCTCCTTGATCTGGTCCATCTTCATCTGCAGCTTCTCCTCGGCCATCTTGCTGAAGTTGCTGTTCTCCTCCATGGCCTTGAGCAACACGTCCCTCTCGTGGTCTCGCTTTTCTGCCAAAGCCCTCAGCACCTGGGCCTCCTGATACTAAAAAGACGCACAGCAAACAAAAAAAAGATTAATTCTGAATGATTTCAAATCTAAAATGTGCTTCTTTCTTTTCCCATTTTAAACACCCAAAGCTATTTCAAACATATTCACCTTCCTCCGGTCTTCAGCAGCCTCCAGTTTCTTCTCAATGTCATCCAGGGAGATGTCCCTCTTGGGAGGCGAGGGGAGGTTGTGGGCTAGGTCTGACACCGGAGACAGGGGCTTGAGAATCACCTCAAAGGCCTGACCAGAGGCCCGCTTGTTTATAGCTTTCACCTCCATGTCTGTAAATCAGACAATTATGATGATGAAACCAGCAAAATCAATGTCCAATAAATCAGTCCAACAATACGTCATTATTATCTGTATCTACAGGGTGGATGAAAACATCCATGGGGGACAATTTGTTTGATCCAAAAGAAAAAATCAATGTTCGAGCTGATCCCTACCTTCAAACTCACACACGAGCTTGTTGCGTGTCTCTGGGTAGAAGCAGGAGCAGATGAGGGAGAGGACGGACAGCTCCTTCATCTTCTCTTTATACGCTGTGGGAACATAAACACACCGTAGCATCATGGTGGTGGTGAGTCTCTCTGTGTTACTCATGAAAACACTAAAACTGACCTGCTCAGGTCTCCTCACTATACCACATATCTTTATACAAACACAAATCAATTACTTGAGATATTTCCAAATTAAGATAAGGAGAGGGAGATTTTCACAATAAAATCAATTAGCATGAAGGCCGATGCATCTGAAATGTATATATAAGTGCCCTGTTGCTTAATAATTTATTGGATGGATGTATTCTGTAAGGGTGATCGCTCTTTTGTCGGATCTTAAGACATCTGTGACTCATTTAAATCGAGAAATCAGAGTGCCTCGTCTAATATCCGCTTGCAATCTGCACCAGATGAGTGATTAGACAGGTCTGTGCGTCAAGTTATTCAATTTCCTGTTAAACTCTCAGCTGATTGTCATGATCACGATAATCATAAACATGTATATCTATCTGTCTTATCCCTATGTTGAGTGTCAAATACAGCTGATCTTGACTTTTATCTCTACTAGATCTGGCGTATAAGATGTGCTTTCACCCATTTCATACTGACTATTTTTAATCTCATCTGCAAATTCTGTCTCCATGCGCTCTTGTGTATTTGACAAAGTGCCCACATGGCTGTTCAGAGAGGGCTATACAGATTGTCAGTGCTGCTAAGCCTTCTGCTGCAAAGGCCAGCGTGTGAAGCGGCCCCTTGCTGCAGGGCTGGCCTGCCTCCCACCCTGCCATGCACCTGGCTGTCTCCTCCTGCCACCAACACACACATAACCATAATGAAGCCAGTCTGCACACACCCTGCTGGATCGTAGATGATGGGGACCAAATCTGGTTGCTTATATTAAAAAGCACCACTATTTTATATACAGAGGCTAAACAAACCAATGAAAACAAATATGCTAAATGCCTGATGGCCTATACAACAATAACTGTAACCATCAGAGGAGATGACTAATGCGAAGTATCTGATAATATAACATTTGGTGAGCTATAACTCCTACGCCGCATTTGTATTTGCTCATATGCCAATAGTGTTTTTTTTTTGAGAGATAAATGGCAACCCATCTGTCACAGCTGGGGGATGCATCTTTTGGCAAGGAGGGAAATAAGGAAAGCTATAATAAAAAGGAGCAATAACAGATAAATGATAGGATGAAACAATCACGTTCAGGAAAGGCTATACAGAGATTTTAAAATGGCAAAATGATATATTAAAGTGAGACTGTTGAAGCCCTCTCAGCTTCGCTTTAATGGTCGGCAGCACAGCATCTTTGGGTGGGGTCCGTCTGCATTATGCTGCATGTTGGAGGCTGCTGGAGCATGAACCAAAGGTGCGGCTGTAGTAAATAAAGCTGTCAAGGGGCCAATATCCATCCGTTTTATCTAATTATAATCTGTTACACAATATAAATATATATATAGATCAAAGCAAATGACGTAGATGAGGATAATGGAGGAGACATTTCAGTAATGATGGAGGATGCTCATATATTCTTGCTGTCATTATACCAGTCTCTCTAGATGAGACAATAGGCGATGGAGAATATCAAGAAAAATGATGTTATAGTTTTAATCAGAACATGTCTGAGTGGAGCTATAACAGAAAGCACGACCACCGTCCTAGACAATATAATAGGCCGACATGGTTCTCTATACAGAAAGGATCTATAACACAAGTCCATCCATCTATCCATACATACATTACGCAATAGGTTTTTATTGGTTTTCTTACCGGTTGCTGTTTTGGCCATGGCTGATGTATTTGTCCGCAGAGGATGCTGCTGTAGCTCTGTTCAGGTGAACGGTGATGCTGCTTAAGGCACTGAGTCAGCGAATAGATCGAGAGGGATGGAGCGGATGGCAAACAGGAGGAGGTGGGCACGCACTCACGCACGCACGCATGGACGGGAGTGCGCAGGCAGACCCTCCTCTTCGTCCTCTGACGCGCAGAGCAGCATCCTATATGTATGTGACCATATAGACTACACTTAAAGCTGGCAGACACACAGGGAAGTCGATAGATATGTTCTCCACACCGGATACTTTTGACTTGTGTTTTTACTGGATCAACATTTATGAGACTATATAGGTCCACAGTGAGCTAAGCATACTTTATGATGTGCTATTGTGTGTACACTGCAAAAACAGCCCTACTAGAAATAAGCCAAATATTCATAAATTTCGACAATTTTTTTTTGTTTTGAGCAAAAAAATCTGCCAATGGGGATAGCAAATTTTGCTTGGCTATAATTCTTAAAACTAGACTATAAATCTAGACACTTTAAGACTGTAATGTGTCTTAAAACTAGAAAAATAGGCCAACATTTTGCTTATTACAAGCAAAGAAACTGTTATGTAAGAAATGTTTACTTAAAATGAGTGTTGTGCTTTCTTGATTAAGCTGACTTTAAGATTTTCTTACTTAATTTAAGAATTTACACCTTAATTAAGATTTTAATATCTTATTAAGAAAAAGTTAGATATATTTTCTTAAAATGAGATTATTTTTCTAATGCAAAACTTTCTTGTCAAGATTCTTTTTCTTTTTAGGCAAAACATTTTTAAAAAATCCTAGAAACGGCTTTTTTTTACTTTCTTAAAAATCCTTTTTTGCAGTGTATGTGTATTGTGCGTTTTGTATGTTCTTTCTTGTATGACTGTAGTATGTTTCTTTGTCTTGACCTGCCAAGGGACTACAGATGTGAATTAGTTTAAAGCTATAATCTGGTACGGTGCTTCAAATGGTGACATTTATGTTTTAAACTGTACATGGTCCCTTTTAAATAAAATAATAAAATAATAATAATCAAAGCTGATTAGACATTGCTTTATGTCATTTTTTTAAGAATACAAAGATCAATCTTGCATTTTCTAATAAAACATACTAATAATAATAATAATACATACTACTTTACTGAGTATAGCCAATCTGCTGTGACTAATTCGCCTACTCAAAAAAATATTATAAATGACGCTCTTGCTATTAGTCAGACCTTCCAATTTAAACTCTGACGTCATTTCACGTCAGTGTTGGCCTAAAAAGAGTAAAAAAACAAGAGTACAGTTGTAACTTTGATAAATGCCATCCAAAATAACACTTGTATCTCAATAGATATTTGTAGGAATTCAGATTGAAACCAGTTGAAGTTGTTGACATCACTGCTGTTCATTGTCATCAGTGATGAAGTGATGACTAAGTACATTTACTCAACTACTGTACTTACAGTAAGTACAAATTCAAGGGACTTGTACTTTACTTGAGTATTTCCATGGTGTACAACTTTATAGGCTACTTCTACTCCATATACATTTCAGGGGCTAGTATTATACTTTTTACTACACTACATTTGTCTGACAGCTGTAGTTACTAGTTACTTCATGTCCAGTGAAAACCATGTGTTGATTTTGAATGTTTGAGATAAAGTGAAGGATGCAGTGTTCCTTTATGGGTTGAGACATTTCTCCTACTTCTTAAGCAAAATAAACTATTTAAAAAACCCTCTTGGATCAGCTGGAAAAAAATGCATAGTCACAAAGCTGAATATAGGGCAGTTTTTCTGAGCGTGTGAACACATATACAGCAGTGAAATGCAACATACACATTAAAGCAGCAGTAAAATTAATAAAAAATATATGATAGTAAAACAATGTCATCTTACTGCAAAATTAATACTTTTATTTTTCATACTTCCAAGTACATTTTGCTGATAATACTTTGACTTTAGTAAGGTTTTGAACACAGGACGTTTAGTTGTAATGGAGTATTTTCACAGTGTGGTATTAGTACTTTTGCTAAAATAAAGGATCTGAATACTTCTTTCACCTCTGATTGTCATTAAAGCATCTGTAGTAAAACTATTTAAGAGGTTCACATAAGCTGGCTGATCTAAAGACAGGAGGAGGCAAATGTTCTTGAGTGGGCATACATTTAGGAGAAGGAATGATATCTGTGTTTATCAGCCAAGTTAATGTTTCAATAGAGATCGTCTTGAAAGAACTTCACAGGGGCATAAATATAGACGGTGCAGGCAGTGCGGTTGCACTGGGGCATGTAGATGTAACCCAAAACAATAGCCTTGGTAGGTAACTCATTCGACTGTAAAATCGAACACATTGTTGTTAAAATACATTTACACCTAACTAGCATCCTGTCCTCACTACCTTACACCACTGGACTTAACTGATATTGAACGTTCCAATATCCATACTGCCATACTATTTAGTATGCCAGAAAAATATTTAGTATGTCCCAATACATAGTATGTGAAATGCCAATAATACCAGGATATCCTACTATATCTAGTTGCATTTTGCAGTATGCAAGCCAGCATGCTTTTCTGGCTATTCTGACCCACAATCCTCTGCGCAGCGGATATATGAGCAAGAGGGTCAAAGTTCAAGGCCCAATGTTATAATGAAGTAGTATGTCCCAATTATATGCATACTGCATGCAACAGGGGTAGTTTCAGTATATACTCAAAGTAAAAAGAAAAAGTATGCGATTTGGAAGGTAGCCTTATTTTTAGTCGCCAGTGGTCATGATGTTGGTCACCAACCTCCTGCTTCACAAACAATACCAGAGTGCTTCTTGCACCGAGAAACGCTGTAGGATGTTGTGAACGTGTGCTACTCTAATGAGCAAGAACATAAAACAAACCAACTTCAGACTTTGCGAGGATTTATTAGTGATAAGACATTCAGTGGATTCAAATAAGTGACATTTTGTTTTGTTTTTTATGTTCTCAATGAAAGATTACAGAAGCCTAATGGTAAAAAACAACAACAATGCAACATACATTCTGTATAAAAAAAACTCCAAATGATACATATTTTGCACACAAATGTATCATCAGTGTTTTTTTTTGTAGTTTTCATGAATCATTTCTGTAATGACAGTTTGAGGTTATTTTGTTACAGCATCGTTGTAAGCATAGACTGACCAAAAGTCATGAAGGTTTTATGGATAAAGAACTTTACATGTTGTATAAAACAGAGGCAGCCTTAAATGAGACATATTTGATGACTATATGCTGCTACACAACATTTAAGGTTCAGTTATATCATATTTAAGTTAAAAACAAGAGGAATTTATTAAGACAGTGAAATCAATCAGCTAAACAAGTGCCAAAGGATAAATACAAGTCAGTGCATAAATCAAAAATTCAGTGAATATTATGGAAGTATTAAAAAGGTATGGCTTATTGGTGCGCAGGAAATGGCCTATACAAATTTTTTTTTTTAAAGCTGAGTAATTGCATTGCATCATGTTTTCAAGAGAAGATCTGGATGTGTACACTTAGCTACGTGCTGCTTTGGTCCTCAGCTGCTTCCTAATGTAGTAGCCGACCAGTATCTGAGGACGTTGTTGGTAATTGTGAAGAACTTCGTGAGAGGCTTTCAGCTGATCCCCCTCCAGCCGATCCAGGAATGTCACACAAACCACAGCCGCTTCATGCAACAAGAAATAAATGTTAGAAACTCAACGAGGTGTGAAGGCAACTTTCTGTGTTTTGAGACACTGAAAAATGTGTCATATAATGCCGATATTGTATTTTCTTACCTCGTAGGCCACTCAACTTGCACATAGCAGCGAAAACAGATGACTCCATTTCAATATTGCAGATGCCTGCTTCTCTGGCTTTAGTGAGGTAGTCCTGTTTATCCTTCTCAGTGTAGGAGCAGAAAGCACCATCCAAACGGGCTTGCCCTGGTGATTGATCAAACAAAAGATGAACATTACAACTGTAATACTGAACATGTTGATGAGGAATGTGATTAACGCATCAATGGATCAGAAATGGTACCTTCATAGAAATCCAGTGTACACATGGTGTTGCCTGTCACCGTCTCAAACTGGTTCAGCTCCTTGCTGCACTGCAACAGCTCCTCAGCCAGGCTCGAGTCCAGATCAGTATTGCGCACCACCGTCTTCCCCAGGATCACCTGCTCAAACTTGGGCACGAAGGTGGCATCCATAGACTGCTTGGTGACAACAACCGTGCCCGGCTGAACACCTGAACACCAAAAATGGCAAGTGAGATGAACAATAATTTCTAGTGTGAAAGTACAGAAAGCTTCAAATAAGAAGTGTTTTTAATAATATATGTTGAAACAACAAAGTAAACTAAGACAGACAATATTAAGTAAAATAAGCATCATGTTCATTTTCAAATGAAAAAAACATCCAAAGAAATTCTTAAAAGGGACAGTGTGTAGGATTTGGTGGCATCTAGTGGTGTGGTAGCAGATTGCAACCAACCGAGTTCCCCTCCGCTCACTTCTCCCTTTCCAAGACTGCGGTAACGTGAGCCGCCGAGTGCAAAACCGTGGTAACACCATTCGCCTCGCTCAGAGGCCATCCTTACCATAATAACACTACTTTCGGAGCAACGGAAGTCAGAGGCGGCTGGCGGTATCACAGTTTTGCACACTGTGGCTAACAGCACTGCAGTTTCACAAGCATCAGTGTTGGGTTTGTCCGTTCTGTGCTAGTGTAGAAACATGGCAGACTCCGTGAAGAGGACCAGCTCCCTATGTAGATATGAAGGGCTAATTCTAAGCTAACAATAATTATACACTAATGAAAAGATAGTAATGAAAACTATATTCCATTTCTGCCAATAGATCCCCTGAAATGTTACACTACTTTAAATGATATCAGTTAACATATCTCTTTAGTTCAATTTGTAATTCAGTGGTACAGTCTACTAAAAAGTAGTCATAGTTGCTAGAATCAAATCACACTATAGCCTTTAACCAGTCTGAAAATGATATATGTGGACTTCAAAGATATGCCACAGAACGCCATCCAAATGGTTCATGACATATTTAAAAAAAAAAAAAAAGGTTGGTATATATCAGAATGAAAATCACTAACTCACTTTAAAAAAGTAAAAACAAAATGAGAGACCATTTTGCAATGGGATCACACCAGCCACCACACCCCGCTTCCTACCCCCCTACTTCCGACGCCCTTGCTCGGACCATGCCCGTCTTCAAACTCACCCTTCATTTTGATCTCAACTACACCCCAGTTAAGTTTCTTACACGGTTGGGACGCTATCGCAGTGACAAAATCTGTCCACAGACAGACATATAAACACCTGGTAAAGTACTAAAATCCCTTCTCTGGTAGCTCCTGCTACAGTAGGTGTCTCAAGGACCACATTTTGCCATGATGAGACACACACAGACTTACAAGGTGAAAACAATACCAGCCACATGCGGTCGCGGCTAGTAAATACAAGTTTTCTCTTATTCTGAAAACTGGAGAAATACCATCATGGGCTAATAGAAACAATACACAAGAAGCTGTATTGGATGACACTGCTGTAAAATCTAAAAAGGGACTTTGGGCTCCCTCTTGTGGTAAAACTACGAAAAGGTGTCTTAGTGGACAATACCAAGTACTCAAATGTGATCCAACACTAAACCGTTATCATGGCAAGGACATCTGACCACACAGGGAGTCATTTCCTCTTACAGAAGCTCATTGATTTCATTTACAGAATCACAGGGAAACTAGCATCCTTGGGGCGTCGGCAGTATTTATGGTTTGATAATGCAACACATGAATAATTAGATGTATCATCAGGCACTCAGGTAATAAAAAAGAAATTCTAAATAATAAGCTTACCTATTCCACCGGATGTCCCAATGCGTATAATGGTAACATCTGTGCAATGAGCGTGATGGAGGAGCTTTATTAGCTCATGTAACATTATGGAAATAGATGGGATGCCCATTCCATGCTGCAAAATAAAGCACAGACATGTCACACACAATTTTCACATCTATGTAGACACAGTTTATTAGGATTACTACTATTTGAATGTTATAATAGGTCTACATACACTGACAGACAGTACAGGGCCAATTTTGTACATAGCATAGCGGTCTGTTCCAGCACAGATGTTTGGGTACTCTGATTTGGGGTCTTCCATTCTGAGCTCAGCAGCAATATACTCAGTGAATGCTTTCATTCTCCAAGGACTGCCCCCGACACACACAAACTGAAAGGAAATACACAGAAAAAACATAAATAAGAGCAGAATAAAGAGGAGTAAGAAGGTGATTTTTGTCCCACAAATAAATGTAAAAAAAAAAAGAAAATCATTACTTTGACATCACCAAACATAGCTGGTAGGTCGTGGGTTCCGGTTCCTAAACCAAAGTGGTAGAGGACGTCATCTTTCATTGCATCCAGGTGGGGGTTGTGCACAAAAATAGGGCTTTGGGGGAGATAACAGATTTTGATTATCAAACTGAATTGCCATTTAATTTTACTTCATTCATTAGGTGGCTGAACAAATCTGATATATATATATATACATATATATATATATGCGATGTATAATGCGATAATATCCTTATAATAAATAAGCTTATCCGTTTTAGCTACCAAGCACATAAAACCTGTTGGTCCAGTATGAGTCAATATCAGATTTTCATTACATGACTGTAACCATACTTACTTACTTAGTCCTTGTTGCGCCTAGTGGCACATAGGGCAAGGACTAATGATCTCCACTCATCTCTATTGTTTGCTTTCTTCTCAATGCTGTTCCAGCTGTATCCTCTCGTCTTCATTTCTCCTTCGATGGTTCGCCTCCAGGTTGTTTTGGGCCTCCCTCTTTTGCGTTTTCCCTCCGGTGTCCAACGCAATGCCACTTTTGTCATGTCATCAGATGGTTTCCTTAATACATGTCCAAGCCATCTCCATCTTCTTCTTATCAATATTGTTTCCATGTCCAAGCACCCTGTCGTTTTGTGTAGTTCATGGTTTGTGATCTTTCTAGGCCAGAATATCCTCATGATCTTTCTGAGGCGGGTGTTGTGAAAGCTAGAAAGCTTGCCTATGTCTTTTTCAGTCATTCTCCAGCACTCGGCGCCATATAGAAGTACTGATAGTACACAGCTGTTGTATAACTTTAGCTTGGTGTTTCTAGTTATGTGTGTTGACTTCCAGATGTTTCCAAGTCTTAGAAATGCTGTCCTTGCTTTTCCTAATCTAGCCATAATGTCTTGGTCAGCTCCACCATCTGATGTTACCTGGCTTCCGAGGTATGTGAAAGATGACGTACATGTCAGTTGTTGTCCATTTAGCTTTATGACAGGTGGTTCTTCCATGTTGAGGGGCATGACTTCTGTTTTCTTGATGTTAATCTTAAGTCCCAGCATGCTTGCATTCTTCTGTAGTCTAGATGTTTTGTCTTGCATGTGACTTGGTAGATGTGATAGGAGAGCAAGGTCGTCAGCATAGTCTAAGTCCTCTAAGTTGGAAAAGAGGGTCCATCTGATGCCAGTGTTTGAGTTGTTTAGGGTTTTTCGCATTACTCAGTCCACAACTACAATGAACAATAGGGACGACATCACACACCATTGTCTCACTCCTGATTTAACAAGGAAGCTAGTGTCTTTCGTGCATCCTACTATGCATCTGAAGTCAGTGTAGAACACTTTCACTGTAACCATAACTGTGTATATACAATTATTTAAGGAGGTGTTGGATTATTTGCACAATATCACCATATGTGTATTATTAACATGATCATTTTTAAATATCACGGTTACCGTCAATATCGGCTCCTAAAATAAATATAAATGAATAAATATACTGTATGTCTACAGTATGTACAAGTGTTTCTGTAAATTATAAACAATATAAATAACGCAAAGAAACAAATATTGAACGAGTGGATATGTACAACATTTGCATGTAGGATTTATAAACACCTTGACAGGACATTAACTTTAACAATATGGAAGTAAGTGGATGTTTTAGTGTATGGCTGATTTTAAATATTCATGCCTACGCCCAATGTCAACTGGGACATACTACATGTATTTATTGACAGACTGTACACACTATGTTCACCCATTCACTCTGTATCTTTTATATCTCTATTTATTGTTTTTATAATTTTTGTATACCTTTACCTCTCCTGTGTTTCACTCTGTTTGCTGCTGTTGCTGCTTTGACATCTGAATTTCCCTCCGGGGATTAATAAAGGTTCATCTTATCTTATCTTATGAATTAAATATATTAGTTTTCGATCAGAGTGAGAAAATGTATGAAGTGAGAAAATGTGATTTAGGGTGAAATGGCCCTTTAGAGGAGAAGTAGGCCAACCACATCTGCCCCATTGATTATGAGTTCAACTGTTAACAATCGAGCCTATAAATGGAGTACTACTGCCATATTTTAAATTCCATTGTTATTGAGTCACTCATATTGGACCAATAGGTTTTATATGGTAGATAAAGCGGATAACCTTGTTTATTATAAGGAAGGAAAACCTGTCTGTCCTAATATCCTGACACAGTTTCCTCATCCAAAATGAACCGTACAGCATAGTCTGAGCCCATATGGGCCATTAACTGTCTCAACACAAACATAAACTTTTAAACGTAAAGTAACTTGGTATGGTGGATGGTGGAGCTTCTCACCTGCTGCATGAGTCAGTCCTCTTGTCGTCCTCTGGATTCATTTTCCTGAAAAGCTGTATAAGAACAAAAATCAGTGATTGAGAACAAAATCCACCTCTAAAAACACCTGAACGTTACAATTACAAACTGAGTCTTATAACCCCACACAGTGGGAGGAATTACCATTTAACCTAAAACACAATTAACACGTTTTACAGATGAGCGTTATCAGACGCATTGCAGCACAGAGTCGCTCCCAGCGGGGAAATAGACAGTTATAGCTCCATCTTTAGCTTCCAGACGAGCCAACAGGACAAATAAAGACCAAAAAGCTACAACACAAACACCAGATAGACATTTACCTTTGGTGTGCTGCTGCTGCTGCTGCTCGACTCTCTGGTTCCTCCGTTTCTGACAAACTAATTTCCCTCTGTCTGAACTCGTCGCCAGCGGTACGTGCGTTACGTGACCACAATGATGTGACGTCCAGCACGTCACAAGCGTCAGAACTACCCCTCCCAGGATGTAGACTGGGATGTGATAGATTTACATGGAAGTCCTGTTGAGGATATGATAACCAGTGGCCGCCGGCCAACAGAGGGCTCTAGGGCCGCCCTCCCTGAGTCACACACAAAAAAACATCACTACTATTACTAATAATAATAATAATAATAATTATAAAAATTATAAAAATTGTCAATATTTGTGTGTTTTAAATATGGAATGCACCCAGTAATATGTGTAATTTGATTGTAATGTGATTATATTTTGTATTAATAATCTGAATCTGTAAAGTAGCTAAAGTTGTCAGATCAGCATCAGAATGGTATTTATTGCCAAGTGTAAGAGGTATACACTAGGAATTTTCTTTGGCTTTGTTGGTGCAAGACAAACAGTATAATAACAAAAGAATAGATAAAACGTTAGAATAAAATAAGAATAAAAATGTACAATTTACAAAATAAGCTATAAACAAAATAAACATGATATAAACAGATAGTGCAAATATTGAGGGGGGGGGGGCAGTAGTGTGTGTGTGAGGGAGAGACAGTCACAGGGGGGCGGATGGGCTGTTGGAGAGCCCCACTGCCATGGGGAAAAACAGACCTTAACCTCCTGCCAGATGGCAGAGTCTGAAAGAGATGGTGTCCAGGATGGGAGGGGTTGGCCACAATCTTCTCTGCCCAGATAAATGTAGTCGAGTAAAAAGTATTTCCCTCTGAGATGTAGTTTAGTAGAAAGTAGCAGAACATGGAAATACTCAAGTAAAGTAGAAATACCTCAAAATTGTATTTAGCTAGTACTTAGTTACATTCCACCACTGAGTACATTTTATACTGTTGTGTTTTTCAAAGCATTCTTTACTCTTCCTGTTGGGATAAAATAATTGTTAATTATTTAACAGCAAAGTAGTAATGTGTTTTTGATACCTTCACTTTTTTTTGCATGAAATCAAACCGGGATGTTTGCTGAAATTGATAGGATGTGGCACCACAGCCCCACCAAGAAAAATTCCCACCTATCTTTTTTTTATACTTTATTTTTTTCTTTTTTTTCAAGGTTGTTTTTATATATGCAATTTACAGTTCGTAATTACAATAGTTTATAAACCAATTTTTTAAGTAGATGAGCTTATAGACAAACTCATTAAGTACACTAGAGAAAACAACTTCCAACATTCAAAATTGAAATAAAATTAAGAAGAGAAATAATAATAATAATGATAAAAAGAAAGAATAGTTAAAAAACAAAACAAACAAAAAAACACATAAAAAAAACAATAATACAAAAATACGAGAGTAATAATAACCCATGTTAACCCATGTAACTATATTTTTCCTTCTGTTAGACTCCATCTCTTCTCAAAAACATCCTCCATATTCCTTATTTTGTGAGTTCCCTTTTCCATAACTTTTACTTCTTGAATTACACTTTCCCATTTTATAAAATCTGGGGGTTTAGTTTTTGTCCACCCTTTTGTTATTTGCTTCAGTGCTGTGATTCTGAGTATTCTAAATAAGTAACGTTCATCTTCACCGAGACCAATATGATAACATATCTAAGAGTAATTATATGCAAAGATGAACTACAAAGGAGTATTTTGAATTTTAAAATAAATTGTCTAAAAAATTAAAAAGAAGTTTAATCACTGGCTAATGAGAGACTCATCTTTATATGGTTGGGTTATCCAAAGCAGAAGGAATATCCAGATCTGTTTATATTCCTTTGTCACTTGATGTTCCACAGAGTGTTATTAAAGACTTGACAAGAAGCTTTACAACTTTTTTTTGGAGGAATAAGTCTCATTATTTAAAACAATTAGTGCCTGTAAATACCAATGTGGAGATCAGGAAATTTTAGATTTTAGCACTCTTAATAATTAATTTAAGATTAAGTGGATTATTGAATACTTAAATTAAACAAGTTGAAATATTCCCCCCAATTTCCTGTTTGATCCGGTTTCTAATAAAATGTGACTTCTCTGTTGATAAAATCCCGATTAAGTGTTAGCAAATTTTCATGGGCAAGCACTGACAGCATGGTTATTAGCTTACAAACATAACTTTTCACCCCACAGGTATTTCTTATGGAACAATAAAGACATTTGGTAAAAAAAAATAGGACTATCTTCTTTAACACATGGTTTAATAATGGAATACTGACAGTTGGCCAATTACTTAATAAAAATGGTTATTTATTATCTTATAAAGAATTTCTTGATTTCTGTAAAACTAAAGGAGTATGCTGTTGTTTTCGATGCTGTACCAGAATGTCTCTTTATACTTCTATGAAACCCTGGTACTGTTGATCAACCTTTTAATTCAGAAAACTGTGTAGAAATATTTATATTGGAGGTACTAATATACTGAAAGAAAAGATTCAGTAATGTTTCTTTCCCCTTCACGTAGACGTTTTTGAGGATATACAGTGGACGAACGCTTGGAAAATGTGTGATAAACACTGTATCCATAACAAACTTAAGAATGTGATTTGCAAGATATTACATAGAACTTACCTGGTAAAACTTGTGTTAGAAAGAGTCAAGCTGGATATGATAATGTCATTTGTGTTGACTTGAAAAAGAGAGTATTTCCCTGCTATATTCATTATATATATAAAGAATGAAATTCTAGATTGATGTAGCCAACTTTCTACAAAGGAAACTTAAGATGAAATAAATATGTTTGATATAATGTTGTATTATGATGTTTTTTTATGATTTATCTCCCTCATTTGCTGCATAGAAAAGGGTGAAATAAAGGAAAAGCTTGATCATGTGGAAATATTGACTTATAGTGATGATGTTGACTATAATGTGAAAAATCTAGAGGATGTTTACTCATTTATACTTGAGAGATGCCATATCATTTCATATATAAAGTAGAATACAAGGTTTAATGCTGTACAGTTAAAGCTGGATTAATTGATTGAATATGTCTATTAAGACATCCAACAGACCAATCCAATTAATATCCACCCGATGGATTTAATATTATATATTCACTCTCATTTAAACTCTGTTTCGGTCTGAGGGAAAAACTTCACCAAGTACTCACAAACTTTGTCAGCCGTTTGGTGCTGGGCAGGTAGAGTTTTAATTACATGCAAGAAAGAAAATATCAACACACAAAACTGTTGCGCAATTGTTCCTTTATTAGAGAAGAAGTCAACATGTTTAGTAAGGCACGTTAGGTCACCATGCTGATGTAATCTCAGCTAATACAGCTGAATCTGTTGACAACTGTCACTTCAGGTAAGGTTTGTTTTATGACTCCAATATGATGAGTCTACATTAAATAGCATTTTTTTCTCCCCCAGTTTCTTTAAATGAAACATTACCACCAGAGCTGACAAGTAGCCCTTAATATCTAATGTTTCAAACATTTTTACAAAATGTAAATCCTTCACTCTCGCCAGACACAGCAGAAAATGTAAGCAAAAAATGCAACACTCATACTTAAAGCAAATAAAGTGGCGTTTAGTATTATTACTTAGTGCAACTTCACCTCAAACTGTTTGTCAGTCTCGTTCAAAAATAATAAACATGCAAAATTTAACAAGTTAAATAAAATTCACCAAGAACAGCATTTAGCAAAACAACAACACAAACACTCTTTGGGGGTAGTGAACACCTGTGCAAATTCCTTAAGGTTAGTGAAGCCTTTCTGCCGCCCTAAAAACAGAAAATGTTTATACTGTTAATTTGAAGATACCACACTGAACTCAACACCGATAGTAAAGACAATGATAGTCAGGGCTAATATGCATAAAAAAATTAAAAAATAACTATAGTTTTATACTAGTGTGAATTAGCCTTCAAATATTAATATGCACTCAATTCAAATCATAATGTAGATTGTCTCATTTGCTAGAGAATCAAAAAGATTTGATAAAGTCACAGAGTTCACATTATAAAATTAAACTCACATGTCTTCTTTTCCCCCATTGCACCTCATTTCATGAAGCCTTAGGTGCCCAAGATCTCTCTGTTATGACAGTATACAAACATAATTCAATGCAAACAACGCAGTTATTATTTAGAGAGGATGCAACCAAAAATGTGAATATCAACATCCAACTTACTGCCTCCGTTAGGACTATGGGGTGCTCTGGCAAGAACTCCGGCTTCTTCCTGGCCTGAGGGCAACTTGCCAGACCAATTAAAAAATCTCTTGAGTAAGATATTTTGCCTATGAAAATATAAAAATCAACATTCAAATCAGGCAAATCAAAAGAAGGGCATCTTGGTGTAAGCTACAGTCACCTTAAACTAGAGTATTTTATAAGCATGGAAAATGATAAAAACAGGATTAAAGACTATTTGACCACTGAATGTATGTCTTGTTACTGAACACTGCCAATTCATTGTTTGATGTAAATTGTTGTTTATTTTAAGTCTGTTGCTTGTTTCTTTTATGTGAAATTTCTTATGTTGTTTTTATGTTTTTAACTTTTTTGCTATCTTGGTCAGGGCTTCCTCGAATAAGAGATTTTGAATCTCAATGGGAATATTCCTGGAAAAATAAAGATTAAATTAAATAAATCAAATAAAAAGTAGTTGTAATTCTGTCAGTGCATGGGCCGTTTGTCAAATCATTACTGGAAATAACAATTTGGGGAAAAATGACCTCTCTGCTTAAAGTAAACACATTAACATTATAATGAAAGAATCCAGCTTCCAGATGAGCAGAAATGCATATAGTCATTAAAAAACACATTGTGTCTTACCTTCTTTCTGTTTGTGGAGGTTGACAATCTTGTAGAACTGCTCTATGCCGATAGTTGTCTATCAAGCACAACATTAGAAGAACATTAGAATAGTTTATGATAACTTAACTTTGTCTAAATCAATTGCTTAACAGACAAATGGTTTATATAAAGTTATTTTAATGAGAAAAATGTGAAGCATGAATCAGTGAGACTAAAATATTGAAGAGCTGAAATGATTAGTCGATCGAAAGAAAACAATTTGGATAATCCATGAAATAGTTTGAGTCATTCACCAATCAAATATACCAAACATTGTGTGGTTTCAAGGTCCCAAATGTGAAGATTTGCTGCTTTTATTTCATTTTTACATTTTACAAAATAATCAACAGAATAGTTGATAATGAAAATAATTGTAAGCTGCAACCCTGAAATATTGTCTTCTTTGGGATTTCTTACCTCATGATCCCCTTCCTCCATCATTGCCAGGGCACATGTGGCAGCATTTGTTTTTGGATCTAAATGAAGTGATACAATTCTCATATGATATGATCACAATGCATTTCAAACCAACACCTTTCATATTCCTACAAGTTGAGCCAACTGGTGCAGACTTGCTTACCAATGTCAACATGGATGCAGCGGCGCAGGGGTCTGGCAGGCTCCAGATGTTTTTGGAGGATTCTTCTCCTGGATACCTCCATTCTGGTGTCAGTGAGGTTCAGACATGTTTTAAATCGGCTACACTCTACAAAGCTTCCTCATCACATTTATAGAGTAGTGCTGCATTACTACAAGCAGACCTTAATGTTTCAGTATATTACAAATCAGTGCTTTTTTTAAGTGGGTTTGCAGACCATTAGGGGTCCTGTAGTGGGTCACAGCCAACAGCTGCATGTCAGGAATAGTGTTACAACTCTTTTACTCAAAAGAGTCTGAGAAATGAATAGGGGTTACTATTTAGATGTCAACTAATCTTTCCCAATTCATAGCAGAGAGGTATGCAAACACATTAATTAGCTAGATCATAAGTATCTTTACATAATTTGACAGTATCTCAGCTAAGTTATTTAGAAATAGGCCAATAAAAACTAGGAAACAAGCATTATGTGCAATATATTCCAAATCAGTGCACTTTCATAGACTAAGCTACTGGAGTTACCCTGCACTATACTCATTTTTAACAGTCTCTTCTGCACTATATTCACTTTTTTAATAGTCCTGTATCACAGCTGTTACTCTGCACTATATTCAGTTTTAACAGTTTTCTTCATCTCCTTGTATTTTTATATCTGGTATATTAACTTTTTTACTGCCTTTTTACTAACATGTTTTTGCACTATGAAACTGTGATGCTGGAAACTTGAATTTCCCTCGGGATCAATAAAGTTACTATCTATCTATCTATAAGTTGTTTCAGCAATTTTGGGGTTGATACCATTTGTTACACAGATTTGGTGCTAAATTTAACCATTTTTTACCACTTAAGAATTGATCAAAAATGATCAATAATTCCTCCAAAATACCACATTAAGACACAAAGACTTTGAGGAACACCATAGAAAAAGCCATGCTGTGATTTGGTATCAAAACTTTTGACATTTTGAGATTTCTGCAAGAATTATTATTTTTTTTATACTAACTTTTTTACTGCCTTTTTACTAACATGTTTTGCACTATGGACCTGTGATGCTGGAAACTTTCCCTGAGGATCAATACAGTTACTATCTATCTATCCATCCATCTATCTGTCTATCTATGTAGCACAACAGCTAACGTGAGCAACTTAAAAAATGGATAATTAGCTTAAGTAGGTTAACTGTACAGTAAGCTAACTTATCATAATTTAATATCTGTGAACACCAAGTCGTCGAAAACTCTCTCTAAAACTCTTTCTATCTTAATTTGTGAATGAAAGAAGCAACTTTTTGGACAGCAGGTGGAACATCCCTGCTGCCCATCACAGTGGTTCATGGCAGACATCTGTGTGGACCAGGTCAACCATGGTAACAGCAGACCGGCTACCATGACAATGCTGTAAAAGTTTGAACTCAGCAAAACTGTGATTCTACCTAGCAACACCGGCCTAATGACTCATAAGTAAAGTACTCTAACGTAGTCATTTTACTTTATAGTGACATGTTATGTTAAATGTATTCACCTGTAGTTCTATAAAGTTCCCTCGGCGTGTTTTCTCATGGATGTATCAGCTCTCACCTCTCGGTGTCATGGTAGCATGGTTGTCAAGGCAAAACTATAACTTCCGGGGACAGGCCTTCAAAATAAAATCATTATTTATTAGTATGTCAAAACCTCCTAGGCTTCGTCCGGAATCGCATACCATGTACTGCATACTCAATATGTGTCGTTTTTACAAAGGTATATTACGCATAGCAAAGTGAAATCTTATACTTACAGTTAAATTGAAGCGTTATTGATTGTTAGAGAGCTGTCCATCAACGTCCGTTATCGTCACTGCCGCGTTGCATTGTGGGATCCGTAGTTTTGTTTTTGTTTGTTTTTTTATTGAAGAATTAATTTACAAACATTAAGGCATTGTAATCTAAACTCAATACTTCTAACATATGAGGCACAATTGGATAGGAAAGATAATTTAAATTATTAAAAAATAATATAATAACAAAAATAAAAGAGGGTAGAAAATAATTAAAGGAACAAAAAAGAAATGCATAAATAAATAAATAAATAATAAGACTGCACTCTTCCATAGTAGCTCTAGGGGTCATCATCATATATGTTCAGTTCTTCATAAGCTCTGAGAGACTTTGCATGTTGTCCATTCATTAGTCTTAAAGCACTGAGATGATTGTCCACAAGGTCCCTTTTGAATGTGGGATCCGTAACGTCCAGCGTTGCATACTGTAATATTTCACTAAAAATAGTATGCAATTCGCGTACTATTGGTTTCATACTAAGGTTTACCGGACATACCAGAAAATCAGACGCAACCCTAATGTCAATAAAGGAATAAATTATAAATCTTATGTAGGGAATAAATAATAAGTTCTCAAATGAGCACACAGGGCACTTGGGGCTTTTACTTGATATTGCAAATTGTAAATATTAAGGCGGTCTTGGAAAGGACATAAATCGTGTGTCAGAAATGCTGCAAAGTTCCAAAGTTGGTGAATAGGAAATTATTCAAAATTCACCAGAATATTCACCATAGTATTTATGTTTATATATATATAGCTTTTGGATAGGATGATGAGAACCTTGCTGGAGTGCATTTTGCACCTGTTCCTTTTGAGTCCAAGCACTAAGATCTTTCAGAGAATGTTGAAATGAAACTCAAATAGTGCATTAGTAACTGATATACTGGAGAATTTTGAGCATCTAAATCTAATTTGTTTTTGAGTGACAGTACCTTTTTTTCACTGTTGTACACCAAAGATGAGGCATAATCATGTATGTATGTTCAGTCCATCTAACTGGAAACCCAAGAGGATGTAAATCAAATTTTGTGTTTAATTTTTTATTCTGAGAGAAGGGGTGAGATCAATATTTGAAATACACATTAAAGACTCCCTGTGGTCCCTCATCCTAGTGATGATCTCATCTTACAAGTCTTGCTCTTGGACTGATGGGTTTTATAAAAGGCAAACATTGTATATCACAACTTAATACTCTATAATGAATACAGAAAACCACTTAAGGGTAACCATTAAAACTAACCTTAACAGTTATCAATAACTGATTCCTTTTAATTGGTGATTATCCTGCACTTTATATACACAAGGTTTACATGGCAAGCAACATTTGTTTACACTGCAAGTGAAAGATCTGTGAAAAAAAACAGACAATTCAAAAGGTATGCATTTTTTAATAAAAAAATAACACTTTTGACACCAACCACATAATAGATAAATCAAAACAATTTACATATTTTTTTTCCACACTGTGTTGCAAGTTAAATTTAACAAAATCATTCAGAACCAAAAATCCAGTATTTCACTTAAAGATGGGTACAGCATACAAAACCTATATTATATAGTCAGGCTATTCAACAGGCTATATTACCTAATCACAATTTAAAAAAAAGAAGAAGTTATATTTACTGTATTCTCAATCATATAAAGCCATGCCATAAAAAACCCAAAGTCAAAATCAAGAACTTGTCAAAAAAAGCCATTGTTTCCCTTGAATGAACTTTTTTCAGCAACATTATGTATATTTCCAAACTAAACTGCTAGGGCAGGTTAGGTGCCATGAAAAGCAAGGTCACTTTCAAACAAGTAATAACTGTATCTTTCTTGGACCTATTGGTCTCCCACTCAGTTCCTCAATTGCTGTTAACGCCTCCTGACGGGACTCAAACAGTGCAGTCGCGGTGCCTTTAGCTTTTCCAATCTGGTCATACTGCACTGAGACAGATCCAGGGATAATGCGAAATCCATAGCAAAAGTCATAGATTTCTTCACATCTGATTTGGAATGGTAAGTTAAGTAACTTAACACAGGTGGGGCTGTCAAAATTCCGACCCGAGGGACCAAAGCCACCACGACCGCCATTGCCTTGGTCTTGTGGAGCGTAAGGGCCTACTGCACAGGGCTCATAATCACTGCCTCCATAGGTGTGAGCCTGTGAATTAGTCATTGGCATATTACCATCATGAGGATTCCTAAAGTCAGGGTACTCATTGTCACCAAGGCAGTAGGATGCCTCGCTTCTCCTGCCTGAGTATCGCTCCTCTCCTGCCAGCGGCTCTTGCACAATTGGCTCTTGCACCAGTGGTGGCTCAACACCCAACTGCCGCATCTGAAGACGTGAAATGCATTTCAGTATGACTTCTGACCCAAGAAACCGTTGTCCATTGAGAGAGAGTGCACTCATAGCCTCTGCCTCAGACCGGAAGAGAACCAAAGCCTTCCCAACTCCAGCACCTTCATGGTCACGCAGCACAAACACCTTGTCCTCTGTGATATCAAACCCAAGGAAGAAGTCCATGATCTCAACTTTACGTACATCAAATGGCAAGCTCCGCACAAACAGACACATTTTCTCTGAGTCATAAGGATCCTTGGGGTAAGATGGAGGCCTCTCCTGAGACATTTCAGAGTTTCCAGGAGGTCCGTCATCCACGCTCTGAGATTCCAGAAGGGTGATCATTTTCTCTCTTGAGATCGGCCGGGTATAAATCAATCGGTTCAAAAACTCCCTTTTATCAGGAGTTAAGGCCTCACAATAGTCACGCAGACTCCTGAACAGCACAAATGCAGATCTCGTTCTTCTCCCATCATTGCCAATTAAGTACAGGATCTGGTCATCCTCAAGCTTTGCATTACGGAATAGTCTTTTTATGTCTTCTTTGTCCACTGTATAGGACAGATTTTCCATCAAAACGCAGTACTCTTCATCAGAAGGAGCAACAGGCCTCTGAACCAAAGGTGATTGTGACCTCACGTGACGCTGATTCCTCTGATGGCGAATAGGTGATCTCTCCCTTCCAAAGTTGTCATCCATGTTGCCAGCCATTGACACTTTACCAGTAACCCGACGCCAATCGTCCGCTGTTGTTGTGGTAATCTCCACGTACCTTGACCCAATGTATTCCCTATCCCTCTTCAGGGCTTCGCTTGCATCCTCTCTTGTTGCAAATTTGACGAGACCTTTCCCATTTTTTGTACCATTTGCATTTTTCATCAAGAACATTTCATCAATAAGTAAACCGCTGAAAAAGTCACGGAGTTCCTCTTCAGTCACCGAGAAAGGCATTCCTTTTAGAAACACATGCACAAAGTCATCATCAGTGTTTGAAGCCCTCTGGTGCTGGGGGGGAGGGGTATAATCCGATCTGCTAGCTGATCTCCTGCCTCCCTCAGGGTCCACAGATCTTCTGGCACGTCTTGCATTCTCCTCAAGTCGTCGCTTTTGATCTTGCTCTACATTTGCTGTACTTCTTTCAAGCATGTTCTGCATCTCTACTTTACTACTTAGTAGCAATGTAACAGATAGACCCTTAATGTGACCTCCTGATCGTGCCATGGCTCTTCTTGCATCTTCATCGGAAGCAAAGATAATGAAAGCTTCGCCTCGCTCCCCACCAATTATGTGCACCCCTCCATCCGGAATATGTAGGCCAGTGAAGAACTTGCGAATATCCTCACAACCTGCTGTGACTTTTAGTCCCAGTAAACGGATGACGACCGCCATGCTGAAGTACAAACAACAGCACCTGCAGACAGAAGGGTATAGAATAGCATTATTGCCAACAGAGCTTCTCTAGCTCAGCGTCAATTTCCTGGAATTCCAATACAACACCAGGGCTCTGGAATAGCAATGTGAGACAAAGGACATCAGATACAAGGGACACCATTTACGATCAATGTCCACAACAGCCGCTTTTAAAACCGAGAAGAAATTCACATTTGTGAGGTTAACAAAACAATTCAACATATACTGTAGCTCATGCTGAGTGTTAAGTCCCAACGCACAATATCAACTCAAAGCATCTGCCCTTTGTTGAAATGGCAGCTAGACTAATGAAGTAAAACATGAACTACAAACCACTTCCCGAACAATTCCAACACAAATTGTATTCACTTTATATTCAATCAAGTTCCACGCAAGACTCATCACTTTACCATACATGAATTCATCATTACTCATATTTTTGAAATCACCAATGGCACACCATTCGTCCATTCGCCAGTACATTCAAAAATGCAGTCCAACGCTGGCTTAAAAAGTACAATATGGCAACAAGTCAAAAAACACAAAGCAACACAATCTATCTGGCACTATCATTTACCTTTTTGCCCTATATCAACATTATCAGACCCATTTAATCAATCACAGCATAGCTTAAATATTCAAATTCATCGTATATAATTCAACTAATGCAGTAAAATGTAAGTCTATCTGAAAGCCACTACTGGGATAACTGGTTTACAAATATTCATCTTGCAAATGAAATATGATGACGGCCAAAAACACAGCTGATTAAGTTGTTGCCTTCAAAACGCTGAAGGGCAATAGATTGAACATGTGTAATCTCCCAGAATGTGACAGCCCACAAAGGACTCACCATAGCCATTATTTCACATTTATGATCCTTTCCCAACATTAATGCTGCATCCAGGTGTTGCACATCACAATTGTAGGTCAGAGTTTTTCAAGTTTACCCCCAGGTAGTCCCACTTATTCAGCCAAGTGATCAATAACACCATGTTCGAACTTGGAACAAGTATTTTTCCAATGCTTTTGGAAGGGGACAGCCTTGTTGATCCATCATAAATTAGGTCTGGAAATGCACACTTGGAAGAAGGCAGTTCTTCAATTGGGACACAGCTACTACGCAGCAAGGACAAAATCACCGCTATCATGGCATAATATCCAAAAGGCATTTGCATGCGCTACATCAGCACCAGCTTCTGACCAAAACATATTTGCTACAATGGACGCACAACTCCCATCAACTTTACTGCATATTTGCAGGAAAGTGCTGAGGATATCTTCTCACTCATAAAAGGTTCATCTACTGCATTGCCACCTTGCTTTAACTCCTCAAACAGTGGTTCCAAAATATCCCATTCATGGCAAAAAAAAAAAACACTGTTGTGGATTGCATTGTTTGGCAATCTACACCTCTGCTGCAGTCTGTTCGTTCCAGAGGCTGGCGTTCCGGTTAATCCAATAGTGGCAGTGTCCTCTCCTCTTGCCCTTTCCCTGTCACGCTCTGCTCACCTCAGCAACATTTCCTCCTCTGTACAGTCTGGCACAAACTGATAGAGTATAATTACTGTTCCGCAGAAAGTGTTATCTTCTCATCCGAGTTTCAGAGCATTTAAGTGCTGTCATGTAGCCAAAACTGTGTTCCACCCTGAAGTCAGCAAAACTATTTTCGTAGACCATTCAATACAACTGTCAAACTTGTGACAAGTGTTTTCTACATTTGTGTTTCATAATCATTTGTATTCCCTGTTGAATTTCCAAACATCACAGCTCATGAATGCAATGCTATGTGGCAGCTGTATGGCAAAGTAATAAAGGTCAGACCATCACTTGCAGAATGTAAATGCACCACCGGGAAGGATTCACAAATCACTCCGCAATTTTATTTTTTAGGGATTTCATGAACTGAAGGAGAAGCTTTTCATACAGTATAAGGCAGCTGTGGACAGCAGATACTGCAATCATAACCCATATTTATTTATAGATAAATGCACACCAACTTTCCTGCTTTAATCACAAGTTATTTTCTGTGCTGATTTTGGTAGCAAAGTGTTTAATTTAAATAAATACTTTATATTTCAGCATTAATGGCAGCTGCCCTACCGCAGCAGCATCTAGCGGAGGTTGTCAAAAACGCAGTTTCGTCTCTTCTTCTGTTCTGGTGCGTATAATGAAATAGAATCCTGCCTGTGTTGCACCAAAATCTGTGACCGCAAAGAGCGAGCATTACATGAGGACAGCATTTCTGACAGCTGTCATCAGAAAATGTGACCCCACTGTACCTATCTTTTGCTGTTCTTTTAGACTTTTATGAATATATATTTAAAGAAAAATATTAAAATTAATTTGTTTTTACTGTCACATATTTGCCTCTTTTATTACACAGGTACTGTGGGGGTCACACTTTCTGACAACAGCTGTCAGAAATGGTGACCTCATGTGTTGCTGCGTCTCTGCGGTTACAGATTTCAGTGGTCACAGATTTCAGTGACCACGGATATGGCTAGCTGCTTGATTCCAGACCTCTGAACCAAAGCCCACAATAAATTAAATGAAATCAAACAGCAATTCAGCTTAATTTTCAGGCTGTATCATGGCTACACATAGCCATCAGACACCACACCATAGTGCACCAGAGGACTGACTTAAATCTCTGCCAAATGCTCCTTGAAATGACACAAAACCAACTAATATCACCTATTGTTGTGTTGTAAACGCAATACGAACTTTATTAAGGAACCGTCGCCACTGGCATCACAATAGTGATGTGTCGGTCGCGAACGAGTCGGCTCTTAGAGCCGGCTCTTATAAGTGAACGATAAACGTTTTTTTTTTTTTTTTAATTAATTCAAGGCAGAATGATAGGAAAATGTTTTCTCTGCGCCACGGGCACTCCATGCGCTGACTGTGACTGAATGTTATGTTAATGACGTCCAGGTGATTACAGACAAGGATCATACCATCAAGCAGGGAGGGGCGGGGGTGCACGGCCCGCTGACAGTCTACAGGTACAGAGCAGGAGGGAGAGGAGGAGAGAAAGAGAGAGGAGTGCGGTGCGCGAATAGCAGACAAGATGAGTGACAGTCGAAGCAAACAAAGCAGCATGTAAAATTATGGTATTCCGGAAATTATAATAAGGTATATAATAAGGTATATAAGGTTAAGTGATGTATGTGCACAATTACTAATCATAGGTCAAAACAGCGCTTAATTTGGCTGAATTGTAAAAGGCAGAAGTGGTAAAACGAAGAGCCGTTTAGGAGCCAAAAGAGCCGGATCTTCTTGGTGAGCTGAGTCAAATGATCTAGCTCACTAAAAAGAGCCGGAATTCCCATCACTAAATCACAACCTCAGAGTAGCTAGCGTTAGCTCTTACAGCTAACGTTACCTAGTTGGTCATCCAAGTAGTCCGATATGAGGGCATTCAATTACAGATTCACTGAAGAAAAGCGGCACCCAGCTTACTAACGTCACTAACTTACGTCAACGTTACCAAGGCTACCAAACACGGATAATGACCACCGGGCCTTATAACAGAAGACACGCAGCAATCCTATAGAATAACGCCAGCATTTCATCTCAAACGAACCAGCGACTAAACATACATGACGTTAAACTTCCGTAACGTGGCTACTTCGTTAGCTAAGAAGGTGTCGAACATTATCATCATCATTTTAGCTATCGATAGCTATGCTAAGCTAGCTAGGCCTCTAGCTTCAGTGTTAACTAATAAGACGACTAACACTGACCTAAGACAATGAATAACGTTATTCTTTAAGATAACACCGCAGCACCTAACCAACGACAACACTTACACAATTGGCAAAGCACGGATTCTCGTACAAAACAGAGAATAGTGACAGGTCGGTTTGGCTCAGTCGAGTTTAGCTTCGTGTCGCTCCCCGGTCTCTAAGCGGATGTGGAGTTTCGCAATTTGGGGGTTACCTTCTTCTTCTTCTTTAAGGTTTATTGGCGGTTCGCAAACAACGATTTGGTGCATTACCGCCACCTACTGGACTAGAGTGTGGAGCAGTAGAAATAAATAAATAAAATAAAATAAAACAACAACAAAAACAAGAAAAAATAATAATGATTATTAATAATAATAATACTAATAATAATTAAATTCTCTCCATTATTCATGTTGCCCTTAAGTAATTAATTAGAAGATTGTGTGCTTCCTTATATGTCTTTCCTAGCATATTGTAATATTTCCATCATCTACTCCTGATACCAATTCCCTTTCTTTCTTTGTCATATTTGTTGCACTCTATAAGAACATGCTTGACAGTTTCCGGTTTATTACAGTGGGTGCATAATCCAGTTGGGTGCTTGCTTGAGGGTTACCTTCTAGAAACGACCGATCTTCTTCTTCTTCCTTACTACATGACTGTCTGTAAACCGACGTGAACGGCTCATACCGCCACCTACTGTATCGGGGCAGGTAATGAAGAACGTCTGGAACCTGTTTCATGTAAATCTTTTTTTAAAGGCCCTTCCTACCTAAATTTATTTTTATTTGTATTTTTTAATTATTATTTTTATGTTATTTATTATATATTTTCAAATTTTAAAGTATTCATTAATTAGTAGTGCTACTGGAACCACACTCCCCTCCCTGCAGGACCTATACACCAGGAGGTGCAGAACCAGAGCCTACAGGATTATGAAGGATCCTCACCACCCAAACATTGGACTGTTCCAGCTGCTGCGGTCAGGCAAACGCCTCCGCAGCCATGCTGCAAAAACAGAGAGACTGAAGCGGAGTTTCTTTCCCCAGGCCATCAGGACTGTGAACTCTGACCTCTCCAGGGCGCATACCAAGCGCCACATACTTCCCTCCTTATCCACACACGTTCACACACACACACACATAGGGCCACATATGTGTGTACAAACACACTCATTACAAACACACTCATTACCATTCTATTCACTCACTTATATTTATATTCCATATTGTATATAGACCCCTCCCACTGTAAATATTGCCATTGTCCCTACAATTCTCACTACATTTTTAAAATATTTGTACAGTTGAAGCTGTTTTGCACAATCTCGTGAGCACTGCCACTTTACATTTCACTGCACATCTTGTATGAGTATGTGACAAATAAAACTCTTGAATCTTGAATCTTTATTTATTTCATTTAGATTTATATAATTTAATTAATCTATTTACCAATTTATTTATTTTTGAAATCCCCGTCTATCATTGTTGTTGGTGTTGTGTACCCTTTTTTCAATATCGATTGTGGTGTCCTTTTTACATTGTACAATTTTACAATATCAATAAAAAATGCTGAACCTAAAAGCCCTTCCTACCTGAATGTGCGTACCTCTATCTCCAACCGACCTTTGCTGTTCCTCTCCTTCAATGTCTCTTTCTACATTGAAATTACTACAACCTATAAACACTGTACCAACTATTCCCTTGTTACAAGTCAGACGCTTTCTTTTTCACGATACATCGTGCTGTATTGGGTCCTTTGTGTCCTAGTTTAATCCTACATTTACTTTATTTCTCACTCTGACAGGCTGTTGAATTATGTAATAATATATTATTACATTATTATGACAACTCTTCCACAGCAACAGCTAGTGACTATCAGTGGACTCTGGACTCTGGCATCTCTTAAGATCATCACAACACATACTCAAGATTATGCACCTATACCCAATCGGATATCAGGCCAATACTGACTCAAATAGCTGGATCGGATATCGTGACCACGGGTCCAAGAGAGCAAGTTTAGAACATAGACCAGGGGTCTGCAACCTGCAGCTCCGGAGCCACATGCAGCTCTTTGGCCCCTCTCCAGTGGCTCCCTGTGGATTTTTAAAAATGGAATTGAATAACTGTTTTTTGTTTACATTTAAATTTTTATTTATCATTGTTGTAGGTCTATGGTACGACGATACGATGGAGTATTAGGGCCACATTGAGGAAAAAAAAAAAAATCTGAGATTTTGAGGATAAAGTCATAATATTACAAGAATAAAAACACAAATTTATGAGTAAAGAAGTTGTAATATTATGAGAATAAAGTAATAATATTATAAAGTAGTTATTTTATGTATTTCCTTTTTTTCTCGTTAAGTTATGACTCTATTCTCCTAATATTACGACTTATTTTCTCGTAAAGTTATGACTTTATTCTGGAAATCTTAGATTATGTTCCCTCAATGTGACCCTAATACTCCGTAGTACATTTTCACTTTGGCCTTCACTGCATTAGACTTATATACTATATACTTAGACTATAAACTGTGTTACCTTCATCACAATGTTCAAATGTTTTGCGGCTCCAGACAGGTTTTTTTTTTTTTTTTTTGCCTGAATGGTTCTTTTGATAGTAAAGGTTGCTGACCCCTGACATAGACGGTGTATAGTTGAAATCTCCAGATAATCTTCTCATGAATAGCTAGACAAAGTCAGAATTTCTCGAGTTTTGTTGTGTGGGGAGCACAAATTAAATATCAAGATAATTACATCTTGTCAGTGCATGCAATTTGCTGTGTGGCAGCCAAGAGTTAATTATCTGTATTCATTTATTCAGTAGTCAAAACCTAAATTAAAACCAAGTAAAGTTTTTTCAGTTTAGTTTTGCCCACTTGCCCCCCTGTCGTTTGCTCTACAACAAAGTAGTGTGATACTTTTTAATGTTATCTGTAAACTATATATATTTTATTCTGTAAATCTCTAGTGTGTTGATTTCCTCGGACCCGCAGTGCGCTCCAGGGTTCGCGCCAGCTATGTTGCCACATCATGTGATGTTGTTGAAACAGCAGCAGCAACAGCCAAAGACGCACTGTGAGGATCAGTGTGTGTGGAATACAAAACAAAAAAAGGTATTTCAAACATATGTTCATAATAATCCTTTCAGGGCAGATCGGATTGTCAAGTGTTAGTTGACCAGATTAAGTCACTTTCTTTCTGGGGGCTTGGTTGTCATTTGTGTCTCTTCCTCTTAAACTCTTTGGCTAACTATGTGAGCTCATGTTAGCTCGATAGCACCAACAACATCCAGCAGCAGCAGCAGCCAGGCTGAAGCTGAAGCTGGAGCTGCAGCTGGAGGCGCAGCAGCAGCAGAGAGGAGCTTCGGAGCCTCGGAGCCTCTAGTAGCCGACGATCATTTCCGACAGCTCCGTATGGATTTGACGTCGGCTTTACATTGTTGCTTGATGTTTCACAAAGGCTCGACTACCGCTGATTTCGAGGATGGAGGAACCGTGTGACCTTAAGCACTTCGTGAAGTGAGTACCTCGTGAATAAGCTCATTGTTTAATCACCGGTATGTTTATTGTGGTTTTAGACATTTTCACTACAAGACAAAACATCTCCAGCTAGCTAGCATGCTAGTAAAGCCGGGTGCAGAGACTCCGAGAGTTTCGGATCCATTATATCATTAAAACAGAAATAATCAAACCTTTTCCTGCTTATTAATTAAATTAGAAAAAGTAACAATCTTCCCACTATGTGAGAAATCAACTGTTTTGACTTTACACACAGATAAATAGGTAAAACACAAGCTAACAGTAGCGTTAGCCTGCTAGTGGCTAAGCTAGCTTGGTGTTAGCTTCTGATGCTAGTAGAGTTCCTTTGGCTAGCTTCGGTTATATACATAAATGTTTGTTTACCTCTTGCTCCACAACTAGAAAAACACGCCAAACCAGTTTCCATATATTCCCAAGCATCTACTAGTCAACATGAATCACACACACACACAACACGAGCTATCTTTAAAGATGGCACACTGTTCATGTTAGCTTAGCTTAGCTTGGTCGTGGTGTGTTTTGTGTAAACCAGCACCAGGGTCACAGTCGAGTAGTTAAGTTCATTGCCATTTTACCTGCCAGCTTACTACTTATATACGATGTAGTATGGCTAGTTAGCACATCTTGATATGCCACTAAATGTGCTACACAGGTCGTATTGTTAGTGGGTAGATTCATCCCTTTTTAAAGGCCATGTTTTGGCTGCATCCATTTCTCCCGCACAGGCCATGCTTTTACTTTAGTTTCCTTTATTTGCTTTCAAACCAGTCACCTGTTTGTTTGCACAACAGTATGGATGTGTTATTTAATTCACATAAATCCTCTTTATGCAGACAACCCCTTCTTTTGTTGTTGACCATTTGCTTGAGCTTTTTACATGTATAATAAATAATGAGATGCATGTTCACTGCTCGCCCTGCATCCATGTTTTCCATCCTCCACCATGGTAGTACAATTTATAAACCATAGGTGAATGTAACCTTTTACTTGTGTTGTTGCAGGGATGCATCTAAAGCGACTAGAGAGTAGAGATTAACAGCCTACCAAGCTGAGAAAAAGGGGGAAATCCTTGTCCCATAGCAGACATTAACATTAAAACGTGCAACTGGTATCTGCCACATTGCAACGACGGATAACACACAGGAAGGGAAGCATGCAGAAGTCGTTAATACGGTTGAAAGCATGACACCACATACTTTTTGACATGGTGTACATATAGTGTGTTTTTGCACAAGCCACATCCACAAGTTAAAAAAGATATCCCACCACATTAAGTATGCCAACCTCTATTTGATGATGTCAAAATTATAAAAGTTCCTGACAGAGTAGCTGTAAGTTGTTGTGGACAAAACCAGACTCAGTTCATTGCATCCCTATCTTTCTTTTTGTCAGGTGTGGCGTCACTTTGGAGGGCTCATTTCTCTGATTTGGATTATTCTTGGCCAGCAGCCTCTTCAGGCCTACTTATCCTAGACGAGTTCCTCAATGGACACCCTGCTCCAGTCAGAGATCAGGTATTAGACAGCACAAAATGCAACTTACAGTGTGTGTATTGTTTTAGAGTAGTTTCATATGAAATTGGAAGTCATTTTAGTATGGTTTTCACGTTGTATTTTATTTTGGTTGCAGTCTGTGCAGATATTTCTGGCACCTATTTACTGTTAACATATTATTCTAAGCCCAAGGTTTTGTCATTATTTATGTACTGATAGTTATTTGACAATTAAAACCACAAGACTATGCTCTGCAAAAATGTTTTGGGCTCTTTTTAAATTTAGATGTCTGATAACATGTTGTCTTCACATGCTTTTATCCATTTATGTTGTTATTATAGGTTAAGGTTAGGTTGTGTCTTTTGTTTAGTGTACCCACAAGATACAGTATACAGTACATTAATGCCTGTGACAGAAGTATACAATGGTAGAAACATCTATAAATAATGCATGAATAAAATTACATCATTAGTAGGAAAGGAGACATTTTAGAGAAATAAGTCAGTTTATGTCACCATATATACACGATGGATGGCTCACATTTTATGTTTATTAGCCTGAAACATGAAACACTTCTGCATTACAGTTGGAATCGCATTCCTATATTTGGTGTAAAATAACATCAAGCTAAAAAGGTGAAGTTCTTGGTCGAGTAGGCCCAGTCCATTAATCATTTGACTGTAAGCTGCTTGTTATAGCCCTTTCTATATAACAGAATGTCACTGCTGAAGTGTTTAATTTTGAAGGTCACAGAGAAAAAAGGAAAACATAATATCCCAAAGGATTAAATGACCCAATTTTTGCCCAGCACCCACATTGAGCCGACCCTAAGGAAAACACACACAGTTTAATAGGATACAAAAGGAGGAACAAAAACCCAATTATTCATGTTTCTTACATGTTGAATACTTACATCTGTGTGTTTCTTTGTTTTTGTCATTTTTTTAATGGCAGCACCAGTTGCTTGCTCAGCAATGTTGACAATTCAAGCTATACAATATGAGTTGCAGGTTATTTCTACCCATATTTAAGGGACCCTCACAGATATTGCCTCACAGTATAGCCTACTCTACAGTTGGTTTACAGTTTTTTAGGGTTTTAGTTTGGTCTACTTTAGGTCTGTTTACTTGGGTTCACGGTTAGGAATACATACCAGTACGTATACAATTGATAGAACAGTAATTATCACAGAATCACAAAAATGGTTAAACTCACGTTCATCCCATCATTATCCCATCAACACAGTGGTGTTTTCTTTAATGCGTGATGAAACACAAAGTATTTTCTGTCAGAAGACCTCACTTGCATGGACCTAACAATAGAAAGACTGTCCTTCCTGTTATACAAATAATTAATATTTCATATGGCCTTTACTTTAGCAGCCATAGTGGATTTGTTTGGTTTCTCAGTGGTGTTGTATCATGTGAAAAAGTGCATTGTTTTTGGTCAGGCACACTTAGCCTAACCTTTGCTATATTCCTGTGTAACAAGAATGGAATTCTGAATTAAGTAGGATATGAAAAGCTTATACCTTGAATGTATGTCTTCGAAACCAGGCTATTACTGTGGAGGCTATCTCATTAGACACATATTTTATAGTTAACAAAAGGTCTATCGTTGTTTTTCTCTGCATGGTGGCTCATTGTTTAGCACTGTGGCCTCACAATAAGAGATAGGTCCTGGGGTTGAATAACAATGCTGTCCATCCTGTTTGTTTGCATGCTCTGTTCATGCTTCATGGGTTTCCTATGGGTGCAGGGCTCCAGTCTAACTTTTACAACTTTGTTGTAGTAAAACTACTACAAAGTTTTGTAGTAGTTTTACTACTGGTCAGGATTAGGCATTTTACCGCCGATAATGTTTGGTCTGGCCTGGGCCTTTCAGGGCTTGGGACAGGTGTAACGGGCACCGCAGCAATTTTCTCCATGAAACACAATCGATAGTTCTCTTCATTTTGAATTACCGTTATGTTTTACGGTTGTGATGTCGCTCGAGTAGAGTAAAGGGCGTGGATTGAGACATATTCAAACAGAGACAATCCTGCTAAAAGTCAGGTGCAGCGGTGCGACCAATGAAAATGTTTAGTCACACTTGACAGATTTTTGCTCGCATGTGTGAGCACTGAGGCGCATCAGTTTTCTGCTGCATCAAAGTCATGCTCCTGCTGTTGAGCTAAGCACTGGCTTTAGAACTGGAGCTGGTTCTTAGGCATTAGGGAACCCAACCCCCAAATTGGTTTGAGTGGATCAAATGCAGAGGGGATATTTCTCTACAGGAATCAGTATAATCCAGTTTGGGTTATATTTAACATCGTTTTTTTCTGATATCCAGTGTGGCCTCTGATAAATTACTTTATTATGAACTGAGCTGTTTTATTGTCCCGTCCCCAGAACAAAGCAGTTAAGCACTTGGCCTCAAGGTTTGGTGGATAAAATATTCAAGACCATCAACACCATGCGGTATTTATGTACTGTTGAGCAAGAAACACCCTAATATTGATACATTTTCATGGAGAATACAGTTGTTCTTTTTCACCATCATCAGACAACATAAAACATTCATAATGACAAGGCACTATTATTTTTCTGTTTAAAAAAACAAACAAAAACACATCTATTAGATTTCTTTTTTTTCAAGTTACTATGGCCACCTACTCCCTTCTTTCAGCTATTGCAATGGTTTGTTGTTCTCCATGTAAAGTTAGGGATAATCCAGTCTATGTGCAATGATCAATAGGCCACTGAACCTGACAGCCACATGAGTACTTCCTGTCATTTCCCTGCCATTCAAACCCATTACTTCCAGTCACTGTCTGTTCGTCACTGCACCACATTGAGCATGTGGCCTAGACACATACTATGATATGACTGCCCTGAGTTGGCGTTGATCCTAGGTGTCTTGTTGCATGTCATCCATTCCCCCCTATTTCCTGCCACTCTTCATAATTTGTAAATGACAAAAGCGGTTTAGATGAAATTCAAAAATGGATTCTATATAAGAGTGTTTTCTTTATTTTAATCTCTGAGATAAATCACAAGTTACTAAACAAATCAAGAGTTATAAGAGCAGGTGGTGGAAAGAGTACACCTAACATTGTTGTAGATTGGGCAGCAGATGTTGTGCTTCGAAGTCATTAACAATTTGGAGCACACACAATATGTTCAGGGACATGTTCATATCCCACAAGGCTACTTTTTGATAGTCACAGATGCAGCAGTGTGTCTGCTGTTTGTTTGATTGTGCTTTCTGTTTGTTTTCGTTTTACAACTTTCCTAAAATAATAATCTTTTTTTTTTTTTTTTTAGATGAAATAATTACATGACTACATGACTGAAGAAATAACTTAACATTTTTGCTATGACGGTTGTTAAATATGTTGGTAGTGAGAGGGTTAAAGTTGTTGTCATGAAGTGTTAATTGATTTCTGTCTTTCCTCTCTCTTTTATGTTTCCATGATGCTCTTGTATAACCAGAGAGGAGGGGAGTGGTGCCTCGGTAAGTCTAAACAAAGTTAATGACCCCTATGTCTAATTTCACTATCTTCAAAAAACTCAATCTACAAGTGCTCTCTCTTTTATTGTAGGTGAAGGTGGAGGGCTTATCCAAGGCAGCTCTAATCAAAAGCCTGTCTCCCAGAGTCATGCTGTCCAACCATCTCTTGCCTAAAGGGACCAAGATGAAGGTCAACCTAGAGGATCAGGGTCGTCAGAAAGTGTCCTTCAGCTTCGCCCCGACCAAGAAGACACTACAGAGCCCGTTCTTCATCCCTGCCAGTCCTGAAAAGGAAAAGTCTGTTGCTGAGCTTATCGCTGCCTCATCACAGTCACCCTCAGACAAAGAAGGGCAGAATACAAACAGCAAAACTGAGCAAAACCAGACACCCGTGGTGCAGACATCAATAGCAGAGACACCTTCTCCGACACCAGTCTCCTCAGCCTCCAAACCGAAAATAGACTTGCCTAAGATGCATTTCAAGAAGCAAATTCTCAGTGTCTCTGTGACTGAGGAGAATCCAACATCTGTTGTGCAAGAGGAGCCTCACTCTCCTGAATTGCAGGTTCTGCAGAAACCACCAAGTGTAACGGAATTTCCAACACCCCAGCCTCAGAATATCGTCAGTGTCTGCCCCTCTGAAAATGCTCACATTGAATCCCCTGAGACGAGGGTAACCCCTAGCCTCAAGCCACCTGCTTCCTCAGGAAAAGATGCAGAGAGTTCCAGCAGCGCTGAGCAGGATAGTAAGGTAGACAGAAGGAAAACCAGGTCCCATTCTGATAGTGCTCCCCCTGGCTCAGAATCCGATGGAGACTCAGGCAAGATGTCGTCTAGTCGCAAATCAGATGACTCCAAAAGTAGAAGAAACTCTGACAGCAGAAGCAAAGAGGTAAAAAAGTCTTCCTCTAGTTCACATGTGGAGGAAAAGGAAAAAAGTTCCTCTAAGTGGTCAGAGAATCACGAAAGGTCTTCTAGTTACTCCAAATCAGACCGTGATTCTAGATACACATCCTCACGCTCATCTCGATCAGACAAAGATCGCAGAAAGTCTAGGTCTAGATCACGGTCTAGATCCAGAGGGTCTCGAACAAGTTCATCTCACTCCAGATCAGAAAGATCCCGAGGCGACAGAGGATCACGCTCCGACAGGTCATACTATCATGATTCTGATCGGAGATCACACCGGAATTCTCCACGCAGAGAGAGGAGACGTTCTCGCTCTCGCACTGACAGAACTCGCGACAGTTCTGACTCTGAGGATGATCATAGGAAGACTAGGACAAGGACCAGTGACTCCAGTAGATTGCCCGCCCATTCAAGCTCTCATAAAGAGTCAAAATCATCTTCCTACTCAAAATCTGAGAGAGCCTGTAAATCTGGAGAGTCCCCTCACTCTTCAGAGTTGGATAAAAGAACTCAATCGTCAAAGTCTGAAAGGATTTCAAAACGACTATCAGACTCTGATTCCCAGCGCAAGTGCTCTCCTGATCCGGACTCCAATTACCGAAAATCTAGCAGCTATCAGAGATCAGAGACCAACAGCAAATCCTCTTCCAGTATGCACACCCACTCTCAAACATATGAAAAACGGCAAAAAAGCAGCTCTAGTGACTCTGAGGCAGACCATAAGGGAAAATCACAGGCCCCTGACAAATACTCTGGCCTGGAGGAGAACTGTAAAAACTCCCTAAAGAAGACCAGTAGGCCAGACTTGAAGCAGATGACACCCTCTAGATGTTCTGTGAAAACCAGCGGACATGATAGACAATCAATTGACATATTTCACAGCCCGGGCAAAGCACCTTCATGTACAAACACCACAGAATCGTGTTCTCCGAGTGAAAAAGAAAAATGTGATTCCCAACCAGGTGAAGTTGAACATAGCAGTCAGGATTTTAAGGAGACGGTCTCATGCACTGATAAGAGTTTGCCAGAATCACCATCCAAGACATCAAAAGAAACAAAATCAGATCTTGAAGTTGAAACCTCAGCTATAACCTCAAGTGAAAGCCTAAATGCACATACCGACCTGGAAAACTCCACCGATGTGAAGGATAGCCTTTCTTCTAATAATCAACCACATGTGAACTCAAATGTGGCTGTGTTAAATTCATGCAGTAGTAATGATAGTATAATGTGCAGCCAGGACATGGAAGTTGTTGACTGTTCGCCAGGGCCAATGTCCTTACTTGATACAGCTGATATACCTGTCACCCATGATGTCCAGCAGAACACTAAACCAGAGATTGTTCAAGTTTTGACAGTCGACCAGCTGTCTGACACAAGTTTGCCGCTCAAATCTGATTCATCGTGTCTTGAATCTGAGGGTCAGCTGACACTTGAAAAGCAAAATGGGGATACTGTTCACAAGAGGAGCAGTACTACCAAAAAGTCCAGATGGGATATTGTTGGGCAGGACACCCCAGAGAGCGATAATTTACAGAAGACACTTTGCACAGAGAGTAAGCCTACTGTTAAAACGGTGATCTCTGTCAAAAAAATAGAGTTTTCTAAAGACAATAGCCAACAAGACTCTGACATTAAAGATACTATTCAGCAACAGGCTGAAACACATTCCATATTGGTTAAGCAGACTGAGATCTCTAAGCAGGAGGTCGGCTCAAACAGCACATCCGTGGCCGATAAATGCAAAGACCAAAGTGAGCCTTCACGAGCGAGCACCAGCATTGACCACTGTGACTTAAAACTGAGTGTTTCTCAAAAAGCAAACACAGATGAGCCCCTGCACGTAAATGATGCATCGCGGGCCGACAAAGCTACAAAGATGCAGAGTTGGAATGGCGATGATCATGACGAAAAATCCAAGGGCAGCGCTCACAAGAGCAAACTGAGCAAGAGAACATTACTTAATCAGGACGCATTAGGAGAACAGAGTGAGGTCAGCGATAGTGACAACTCGGAGTATGACTCCGATTGCGGCGAGGCTATAAAGCGATTGCATTCTGTGGTGGTGGTGCCAAAGAATTCTACCCTAATGGATACACATGACATGGGAGCTTCCCCACGCCGCCTAATGAATAGTTCAGAACGGCAGAATGTGAATATGGATGAAGTCCCAAATCAAGGCCCACAACAAAGGCAGGGAAGTCCTTCAGCATTCGTGGAAACCAGTGCTGTTGTAAATGATTCATCCCATAGCAGCGCGTTGTGTCTATCCCAAAGTAATATGATTGATAGCACCAGTCACTCTGAGGGTTCCAGCTCCATCAGTGCGCAGCCTTACGTGGCTGCTCATAGCGGTGCTCATGGAAGTGCCACAGATCCCACCCACAGCCTTGATAATTCCCGACAGTGTGAGCAAGGGCACAAACAGCATAATGTAAGCAGCAGAGGTGAGAGGATGTACTCCCATTACCAACAGGACGATTTCTCCAGTGCCGACAATATCAACGAAAATAATGTATTCAGTCTGGGTTGGGATTTTTCACAACCGGAACAGCAGCCCAGTAGTACATACCAGCAGCCTGATAGCAGTCATGGGCCACCAATACCAAACACTAAACTGATTGAAACCTCTCCTGAGGGACAGGAGCACAGGCAGAGTAATGCCACCTGGAACCACCAATCCCCAAACACACAGACTAGCAGACAACCCTACCTCCATGTGCATGAACATTATCAGGATCTTGCAGGTGAAATCCATCCTGACTCCCTAACTAATGACCACGATGACTACAGTGGGGAAAAACTATCTGATCTCAGTCAAACAGCTGTCGAATGCAGTGGACTTAACACTCCTGGGTCATCAAGCTTTGTGCAAGGGCATGAAATAAGCAGCAACAGCAGGGGCTCTGCTGTGCCTGACCCCCCTAGAGAAGACAGTTTTAGACCCCACAGAGGCCGGGGCCCTCCGAAGAAAAGGCGGCCAGAGATCGAGTCAGATTCAGACAATGAGGCAGAAGCCGGACCTGCAGGCAAGAGGGAGCGTCATGGAGATGCTGACGTCTCTAAGGAAACTCGTGTCAAAGCTGAGGTGCAGTGTCCAACGCTCAATCTGCGAGACTTTCGAGATTCCCATAAATGGAAAGAGTTCTCCAGGTCTAAGAAGATGCCCCCTTACTTTGACTTGATTGAGGAGAACATGTACCTGACTGAGAGGTAAGTTGCCATCCAGCCTGGTTAACAAAACAAATTATTTTGTTTGTAGAAAAATAACCTCATAATAAAATATTTAGGCTTGAGCTTTGAAAGTTTTTTAAATGCTTTTTTGCAGAAAGAAGAGCAAATCTCATCGAGATATCAAGAGAATGCAATGCGAGTGCCCAGTGCTGCCCAGAGAGGAGCGTTCAAGGGGAGTGTTGGCATGTGGGGAAGACTGTTTAAACCGACTGCTGATGATTGAGTGGTAAGTTGATTATTACAGATAAAGCTGTGACAACTTGTAATGTTTTTATATGAAACGGCCATAGGAAATGGCCTGGACTTACAAAAAAATGTTTGAATTAGTAGTAAAATGATTGCACAATAAGTGGAGGTATAGTCTATTACTTTTATCTGGTTTTCAACACCCTGACACATTTGTTCCTTTAGCAACAGGAAATCTAGTAACATGGTTTACTTGATAGGAGCTGGTTAAGAGTCAGTATAAATCATACTGTTTACCATCCAAATTTATCAACAGAGTTAAGCCTGTTAAAATATGGCATTTTGCATTCATAATGTGTAGGAGCCTGTTAAAGTACATATGTCTTGAACTAAGTTTTTTTTTTTTTTTTTTTTCAGCTCCTCACGGTGCCTGAATGGAGCATACTGCTCTAACCGGCGATTTCAGATGAAACAACATGCGGACTTCGAGGTTATCCTCACAGAAGACAAGGGCTGGGGTCTACGGGCAGCTAGAGAATTGTCTGCGTAAGCTATTTTTAAATACTTTTCTAGCATTTGTCATTAAAATATTCACAAAATTAGTAGATACTGTGGGGCTACCTACTCTATTGGATTGTATTATTATATTATATTTTTATTTCTATCTCAGAAACACCTTTGTGCTGGAATACTGCGGGGAGGTATTGGACCACAAGGAGTTCAAAACAAGGGTGAAAGAATATGCTCGCAATAAGAACATCCACTACTACTTCATGTCTCTAAAGAATAATGAGGTAAGGGATGATATGGCACATTGCAATTAATGTTAATATTTAAACAAATCTGGTTTAATGATTCAGGCAAAGTGGTAGAAATAGTTGACATTGCATTATCTCTCCTCAGATCATTGATGCAACGCTGAAGGGTAATTGCTCTCGGTTTATGAACCATAGCTGTGAGCCCAACTGTGAGACCCAGAAGGTACGGCGGCAAAATAAACAAATACTCCTTCAGGTTAAGTTACTGAAAGCTGACTTACCTGACGATGATTTTTATCCCGTTTCAGTGGACTGTCAATGGCCAGCTTAGAGTCGGGTTCTTCACCTCCAAGGCGGTCACTGCAGGAACTGAGCTGACGTTTGACTACCAGTTCCAGAGATACGGGTACTGTTTCTCTGTATTTTGTGCTGTCTATGTTTGTGTTGCGGGTCTGAAAACACTTATGTGTTATGTTGGGATATGTTCACATAGATATGTTCATAAAGAGTGGTTCATTTGGACCTTTTAACTGATGGTTTAACCGTGGTGATTTCATCTTGATTTATCTTTTTATACAGCAAAGAAGCACAGAAATGCTTCTGTGGAGCAGCCAGCTGCAGAGGCTTCCTGGGAGGGGAGAACAGAGTTAGTGTTCGGGCAGCTGGAGGAAAGATGAAGAAAGACCGCAGCCGAAAGAGTGCTCTCACCACGGTCAGTTCTTTCAGTCATATTTCAAAGTGTGTCTTGTCATTGGTCTACATCTGGCTGCCAGTTATATTAATATGGTTATGCTTCCACACGAGAATCACAACCCTAACTAATAACTTAATGAATCTGCTTAATTTGGCATGCGCCAACTTTTAGATTATTTTGTTTTAACCATAGTGATGTTAGCACTGTATTGTATGGATACAAGCCAACATGTGCTATGTTTGATGATGACATCACTTTGTCCTTCCTCAGGTTGATGAGGAGCTGGAGGCGTTACTGGAGAATGGAGAAGGCCTGTATGATGAGAAACAGGTGGTGTCTCTCTGCAGACTAATGGTCCGAGTGGAAACCATGGAGCAGAAACTCATCTGCCTCAAGCTCATACAAGTACGACCTGAGTAGTTGGTGTCTTTTTTATATTGTTGATATTTGTGATTATCATTTGCGGTACGTAATATGATATGTTTATGTTGCACAGGATACTCAAAATCCATCATGCCTGAAGCAGTTCCTGGACCATCATGGGTTGTCTCTGCTGTGGCTCTTCATGGTGGAGCTTTCTGAAGCTAAAGGCAACAGTGCCAATAACATCAAACTACAGTTACAGGTGACATATGACTTTGCATTAAAATAAGGGCTGTCAATCGATTAACATATTGAATTGCAATTTGTCCATAGTTAATTGTGATTAATCGCACATTTTTATCTGTTCAAAATGTACCTTAAAGGGTATTTGTCAAGTATGTAATACTGTTATCAACATGGGAGTGGGTAAATATGCTTAAATCAACACCGCAAACTCAAGCCCAACAGGCAACAACGGCTGTCGGTGTGCTGACTTGACTATGACTTTCCCAAAACTGCATGCGATTATCATAAAGTGGGCATGTCTGTAAAGAGGAGACTCGTGGGTACCCATAGAACCCATTTTCATTCACATATCTTGAGGTCAGAGGTCAAGGGACCCCTTTGAAAATGGCCATGCCAGTTTTTCCTTTCCAAAATTTAGCGCAAGTTTGCAGCGTTATTTCGCCTCGACTAGTATGACACATGGTTACCAATGGATTCCTTAGGTTTTCTAGTTTTATGTGATGCCAGTATTTTCACTCTTTAAAACTGAGCCCGCTACAACCTCCAAAATCGCAAGTTGTGGTAATGCATTACAGAAATTAGTGGTGTTAAAACAAATTTGTGTTTATTATTGCGTTAACTTTGACAGCCCTAATTAAAACACTCGTAATGTTGGGACACTCCACTGAAGTAACAGGGAATTTGAAATCCTCAAAGCCTGTACGGTCGTATACACAGCTGTTTTCTGTTTGATGCTGATAATCTATGATTCTGTCTACAGATTATGAAGACCTTGGCTGTGCTGCCTATCTCTACTAAGAACATGTTGGAGGAGAGCAGAGTCCTTACCTTCATCCAGAGATGGGCCCAGACAAAAACTCTCCCTCACCCTGCAGAGCTGGATGGCTACTCAAGTGAGAACACCTCCCGTGCTCAAACACCCCTCAACACTCCCGACGGCTCCTCCACCAAACTGGGACCAGAGTTGGACGGTGACACCTCCAAACCTGCTGTGTACCGCCGCCTTAAAATCATCAGTGAAAACAGTCTGGACAGCGCCCTCTCTGATGCTAGCAAAGCATCCGATGGGAAGGAGGAAGAGGAGGAGGACGACGATGAGGAAGAAGATGAATCCTCGCATGATAGCAAACAGTTGAAGGCAGAGCCGGTGTGTGAAGCCGCAGAGCCGGTGTGTGAAGCCGCAGATCCAACGAAAGGAACGATGGAAGAGTCTGTGAAAGAGGAGGCTCAGGTCGAAGGGGAGAAAGAGGAAGAGACGGGGATGAGTTCAAGCAGTCAACACCAACTGCAAACTGAGGAGGTGAAAGAAAACATGGAGTTGGATTTGGAGAAGGACACTGAGATGAAAGAGGACACGAGTGAGGCTCATACGGATGAACTTGTGGTGCCAAAAGAGCCGAATGAAGAACAGGAGAGTGGGGAGGAGCAGACCAGTCAGGCCGTGACAGAAAAGGCTGAACCGGAAGGAGACCAGCCCGCCGTTGAAGTTCTCGAGCCAGAGAGTCAGTGCATCCAAACAGATGTTGCTGATGTTCCACCTGAGCCGCCTTCAGAGAACATGGAGGCCCAGGAAGAGACACAAGAGGCTGAGAAACCTCCTGGCACTGAGGCTCAACCTGGTGAATCTACCACTGATGCTACTCCAAGCTCCGAGACCCCTGAAGCCAGTATGCCCACTGAGGTCACAGCGACCCCCGTGGACC